>NC_092158.1:7583258-7663258 GCF_045791955.1 Oncorhynchus clarkii lewisi | reverse complement strand
GACAGACTGGTCAGACAAGTCAGACTGGTCAGACAGGACAGACTGGTCAGACAGGATAGACAGGTCAGACAGGTCAGACAGGTCAGACAGGTCAGACAGGATAGACAGGTCAGACAGGTCAGACAGGTCAGACAGGATAGACAGGTCAGACAGGTCAGACTGGTCAGACTGGTCCCAAAGGGTCCATATCCAGCTGCAGACTAATTTCACAAAGAATGGCATCTGCTGAGTGAGCCAGCCTGAGCCCGTCGTGTATGTGTGTGTGTGCGTGTGTGTGTGTGTGTGTGTGTCCTACCAGGTAGGAACCCTCACACTACCAGGTAGGAACCCTCACTCTACCAGGTAGGAACCCTCACACTACCAGGTAGGAACCCTCACACTACCTTGTGTTTGTGCTCTTGGTTGTGTGTTACAGACAGACTGGTCAGACAGGTCAGACTGGTCAGACTGGTCAGACTGGTCAGACTGGTCAGACAGGACAGACTGGTCAGACAGGACAGACTGGTCAGACAAGTCAGACTGGTCAGACAGGACAGACTGGTCAGACAGGATAGACAGGTCAGACAGGTCAGACAGGTCAGACAGGATAAACAGGTCAGACAGGTCAGATAGGTCAGACAGGATAGACAGGTCAGACAGGTCAGACTGGTCAGACTGGTCCCAAAGGGTCCATATCCAGCTGCAGACTAATTTCACAAAGAATGGCATCTGCTGAGTGAGCCAGCCTGAGCCCGTCGTGTATGTGTGTGTGTGCGTGTGTGTGTGTGTGTGTGTGTGTGTGTGTCAGCCCAGCAGTGAGGTGAACAGCTGTAGTGTAGGCCTAAGACACGTGCTTATATCTCTTTCTACTGCTCCAAATATCTGCTGAATGTCTGTCTGGGCCCCACCTACCACACTGTCCCTCACAGCTGAATGTCTGGCTGGGCCCCACCTACCACACTGTCCCTCACAGCTGAATGTCTGGCTGGGCCCCACCTACCACACTGTCCCTCACAGCTGAATGTCTGTCTGGGCCCCACATACCACACTGTCCCTCACAGCTGAATGTCTGGCTGGGCCCCACCTACCACACTGTCCCTCACAGCTGAATGTCTGGCTGGGCCCCACCTACCACACTGTCCCTCACAGCTGAATGTCTGGCTGGGCCCCACCTACCACACTGTCCCTCACGGTTGAATGTCTGTCTGGGCCCCACCTACCACACTGTCCCTCACAGCTGAATGTCTGGCTGGGCCCCACCTACCACACTGTCCCTCACAGCTGAATGTCTGGCTGGGCCCCACCTACCACACTGTCCCTCACAGCTGAATGTCTGGCTGGGCCCCACCTACCACACTGTCCCTCACAGCTGAATGTCTGGCTGGGCCCCACCTACCACACTGTCCCTCACAGCTGAATGTCTGGCTGGGCCCCACCTACCACACTGTCCCTCACAGTTGAATGTCTGGCTGGGCCCCACCTACCACACTGTCCCTCACAGCTGAATGTCTGGCTGGGTTCTGCTGGGGAGCAGGTCTTTCTGGGTTTTATACTGCTGGGGAGCAGGTCTTTCTGGTTTTATACTGCTGGGGAGCAGGTCTTTCTGCCCCTGTTCTGCTGGGGAGCAGGTCTTTCTGGCTTTATCCTGCTGGGGAGCAGGTCTTTCTGGTTTTATTCTGCTGGGGAGCAGGTCTTTCTGCCCCTGTTCTGCTGGGGAGCAGGTCTTTCTGGTTTTATCCTGCTGGGGAGCAGGTCTTTCTGGTTTTATACTGCTGGGGAGCAGGTCTTTCTGGTGTTATACTGCTGGGGAGCAGGTCTTTCTGCCCCTGTTCTGCTGGGGGGGGGGGGGGGGGGGGGGGGGGGCAGGTCTTTCTGACCCTGTTCTGCTGGGGAGCAGGTCTTTCTGGCTTTATCCTGCTGGGGAGAAGGTCTTTCTGCCCCTGTTCTGCGGGGGGCAGGTCTTTCTGGTTTTATACTGCTGGGGAGCAGGTCTTTCTGGTTTTATACTGCTGGGTAGCAGGTCTTTCTGGTTTTATACTGCTGGGGAGCAGGTCTTTCTGCCCCTGTTCTGCTGGGGAGCAGGTCTTTCTGGTTTAATCCTGCTGGCGAGCAGGTCTTTCTGCCTTTATCCTGCTGGGGAGCAGGTCTTTGTGGTTTTATCCCGCTGGGGAGCAGGTCTTTCTGGTTTTATCCTGCTGGCGAGCAGGTCTTTCTGGTTTTATCCTGCTGGGGAGCAGGTCTTTGTGGTTTTATCCTGCTGGGGAGCAGGTCTTTGTGGTTTTATCCTGCTGGGGAGCAGGTCTTTCTGGTTTTATCCTGCTGGCGAGCAGGTCTTTCTGGTTTTATCCTGCTGGCGAGCAGGTTTTTCTGGTTTTATTCTGCTGGGGAGCAGGTCTTTCTGCCCCTGTTCTGCTGGGGAGCAGGTCTTTCTGGTTTAATCCTGCTGGCGAGCAGGTCTTTCTGCCTTTATCCTGCTGGGGAGCAGATCTTTGTGGTTTTATCCTGCTGGGGAGCAGGTCTTTCTGGTTTTATCCTGCTGGCGAGCAGGTCTTTCTGGATTTATCCTGCTGGGGAGCAGGTCTTTCTGGTTTTATCCTGCTGGGGAGCAGGTCTTTGTGGTTTTATCCTGCTGGGGAGCAGGTCTTTCTGGTTTTATCCTGCTGGCGAGCAGGTCTGTCTGCCTTTATCCTGCTGGGGAGCAGATCTTTGTGGTTTTATCCTGCTGGGGAGCAGGTCTTTCTGGTTTTATCCTGCTGGCGAGCAGGTCTTTCTGGTTTTATCCTGCTGGGGAGCAGGTCTTTGTGGTTTTATCCTGCTGGGGAGCAGGTCTTTCTGGTTTTATCCTGCTGGCGAGCAGGTCTTTCTGGTTTTATCCTGCTGAGGAGCAGGTCTTTGTGGTTTTATCCTGCTGGGGAGCAGGTCTTTCTGGTTTTATCCTGCTGGCGAGCAGGTCTTTCTGGTTTTATCCTGCTGGGGAGCAGGTCTTTCTGGTTTTATCCTGCTGGTGAGCAGGTCTTTCTGGTTTTATCCTCCTGAGGAGCAGGTCTTTGTGGTTTTATCCTGCTGGGGAGCAGGTCTTTCTGGTTTTATCCTGCTGGCGAGCAGGTCTTTCTGGTTTTATCCTGCTGGGGAGCAGGTCTTTGTGGTTTTATCTTGCTGGGGAGCAGGTCTTTGTGGTTTTATCTTGCTGGGGAGCAGGTCTTTGTGGTTTTATCCTGCTGGGGAGCAGGTCTTTGTGGTTTTATCTTGCTGGGGAGCAGGTCTTTGTGGTTTTATCCTGCTGGGGAGCAGGTCTTTGTGGTTTTATCTTGCTGGGGAGCAGGTCTTTCTGGTTTTATCCTGCTGGGGAGCAGGTCTTTGTGGTTTTATCTTGCTGGGGAGCAGGTCTTTGTGGTTTTAGCTTGCTGGGGAGCAGGTCTTTGTGGTTTTATCCTGCTGGGGAGCAGGTCTTTGTGGTTTTATCCTGCTGGGGAGCAGGTCTTTCTGGTTTTATCCTGCTGGGGAGCAGGTCTTTGTGGTTTTATCCTGCTGGGGAGCAGGTCTTTCTGGCTCTGTTCTGCTGGGCAGCACCAGTTCCATGAATTAAAATCTAAAAGACTGCACTTGAAGAGGATTTTTTTCATGAAGGTGTGTGTGTGTGTGTGTGTGTGTGTGTGTGTGTGTGTGTGTGTGTGTGTGTGTGTGTGTGTGTGTGTGTGTGTGTGTGTCTGTGTGTGTGTGTGTGTGTGTGTGTGTGTGTGTGTCTGTGTGAAATTAATGTAAATATTTGTGTGGGTGTTTGTTTATTTTATATTTGTCTGTGCCCTTGCTTCATGCGTTTGTGTGTGTGTGCACATGCATGTGTGTTTGTTCATCACACCTGAAGCAAGCGGCACACAGCTGCAGAAGACAGGAGATGACGGGACAGGAGATGAGAGGACAGGAGACAACGGGACAGGAGATGAGAGGACAGGAGACAACAGGACAGGAGATGAGAGGACAGGAGACAACAGGACAGGAGATGAGAGGACAGGAGACAACAGGACAGGAGATGAGAGGACAGGAGACAACAGGACAGGAGATGAGAGGACAGGAGACAACAGGACAGGAGATGAGAGGACAGGAGACAACAAGACAGGAGATGAGAGGACAGGAGACAACAGGACAGGAGATGAGAGGACAGGAGAAAACAGTATAGGAGAGAACGGAACACGAAACGAGAGCCCAGGAGAGAAGAGGAAAGGAGAGGACTGGAGAGGAAAGGAGAGGAGAGGAGAGGAGAGGTAGAGAGGAGAGGAGAGGAGAGGAGAAGAGAGGAGAGGAGAGGAGAGGAGAGGAGAGGAGAGGAGAGGAGAGGAGAGGAGAGGAGAGGAGAGGAGAGGAGAGGAGAGGAGAGGAGAGGAGAGGAGAGTGTACAGCTTGTAGCATGTAGTCCTGACTGACAGGGGGGACACTGACACTGCTCCTGACTCGTCCCAAATGAAACCCTATTCCCTATATAGTGCACTACTTTAGACCAGAGACCTATGGAACCCTATTCCCTATATATAGTGCACTACTTTAGACCAGAGCCCTATAGAACCCTTTTCCCTATATATAGTGCACTACTTTAGACCAGAGCCCTATAGAACCCTTTTCCCTATATATAGTGCACTACTTTAGACCAGAGCCCTATGGAACCCTATTCCCTATATATAGTGCACTACTTTAGACCAGAGCCCACAGGGGATGCAGCCAGAGCATGGGTCGCAGGGTGGGAGACAGCTCTAGTTCTACACAGACACAGGGAAGACATCAACTCTCTCTATCTCCCTCTCCTCTCCTCTCCTCTCCTCTCCTCTCCTCTCCTCTCCTCTCCTCTCCTCTCCTCTCCTCTCCTCTCCTCTATCTCTCCTCTCCTCTACTTAATTAAGGTTAGTGGATAAGCGTTGTTCACGGATGAGGGCCTCCCCATGGCCAGGTCGTCAAATCACACCCTATTCCCTATATATATCGCACCGGGCTCTGGTCAAAAATAGTGACCTATGTAGTGATCAGGGTGCCGTTGAGGACTCATGGACTCCTCCGCAGCACAGAGCTGGCTTTCCTTCCTCATAGCAAGTGGAACAGCTGGACCCAAGAGTTGAGGCGTCCTCTCTCTCTCCGTACTGCGCTGGGGCCAGACGGGAGCCGGGGCAGAGAGTGGCAGGTGCGTTGGCAGGGGCGAGGCCCGGAGCCTGACCGCAGGGCTGACCATGGAGACCCAGATTAATCATTCAGTTCAAATGTTTTTGACATGTGAAAGAGGAAAGCTACGTATTATTGTACTCTCCGTCGCACCGCTAATTTCTGCCTTTGGAAAACTTAGCACTGTCTCAAGAGAGAGAGAATGTGTGTGTGTGTGTGTGTGTGTGTGTGTGTGTGTGTGTGTGTGTGTGTGTGTGTGTGTGTGTGTGTGTGAGGACGTGTGTGTGAGGACGTGTGTGTGTGTTTCAGGGCATTTTACTTAGTTTATCATTATTTAAATAGATTATATATTTTATTACGTAATTATTTCTTAAATTAGGGGGATATTTTGATTATGATATCTTCTTTACTTTTACACATTTTAATTGAATGTTGTGTCTAAAATGTTGTTTAAATTATAATAAATAATAAATAACTGAATAATTAGTTGTGCGTCTCATTAATATTCTACATAGCTGTGTGTGTAGGTTCTCTTTCATTCCATCTGTCCCTCTACCTGTGGTGCTTGTCACCCAGGCCCTGAGTTGCTTAGCCTGGTGGCCCCGGCCTGGTGACAGATGTAAGGGATTCCCAGCTGCTGTCAGCCTTGTCTGGCACAGACACAGGCTAGTCCAATCAGGTTGGTAGAGACACAGGCTAGCCCAATCAGGGTGGAACAGACACAGGCTAGCCCAATCAGGGTGGTACAGACACAGGCTAGCCCAATCAGGGTGGAACAGACACAGGCAAGCCCAACCAGGATGGTACAGACACAGGCTAGCCCAATCAGGGTGGAACAGACACAGGCTAGACCAATCAGGGTGGAACAGACACAGGCTAGCCCAATCAGGGTGGAACAGACACAGGCTAGCCCAATCAGGGTGGTACAGACACAGGCTAGCCCAATCAGGGTGGAACAGACACAGGCTAGCCCAATCAGGGTGGAACAGACACAGGCTAGCCCAATCAGGGTGGAACAGACACAGGCTAGCCCAATCAGGGTGGTACAGACACAGGCTAGCCCAACCAAAATATTGAAAAAAGATTTGGTATTTAAATCGTGTCCATTTCAGAAGGACTGTTTAGTAAATGACTACCGGTAAGCAGAAGTGAGATGAGATGAGAAAGATCTGGTCCGACGCCAACATACGGCGATTTAAATAAAAATGAGATTTGATCTAATAATCAATTTTACACCTGGAGCAGTTATATTCCGTCCAGAATGGTTAGATGAGGCGGAGCTGCTGTGTTCAAATGAGAGCCGACTATACCACCTTCGTGAAAATCATTACGAAGGCCTACACACACACACACGCGCACAAACGCACTCACACACACGTGCACAAACGCACTCACACACACACACAAACGCACTCACACACACACACACACACACACACACACACACACACACACACACGCACACACACACACGTGCCATGTATTGTCCCTCCCTTCACCCAACTAACCTGCTTCTGAAAACAGAACAGCCTGGCTCCACCCAATGGGGGCTTGTTGCCCCTAACAACTGACCTCTGTAGATTGGGATTTGTTCAGGTGAATTACTATACAGGTATACAGCCTGGGGGAGATCCCTGAATGGACATGATCTATGAAGCCAGATAAACCATATGAAGAAGCCAGATCTGTTGTATGAAGAAGCCAGATCTGCTCTATGAAGAAGCTAGATCTGCTGTATGAAGAAGCCATATCTGTTGTATGAAGAAGCCAGATCTGTTGTATGAAGAAGCCAGATCTGTTGTATGAAGAAGCCAGATCTGTTGTATGAAGAAGCCATATCTGCTGTATAAAGAAGCCAGATCTGTTGTATGAAGAAGCCAGATCTGTTGTATGAAGAAGCCATATCTGCTGTATAAAGAAGCCAGATCTGCTGTATGAAGAAGCCAGATCTGTTGTATGAAGAAGCCATATCTGCTGTATAAAGAAGCCAGATCTGCTGTATGAAGAAGCCAGATCTGTTGTTTGAAGAAGCCAGAGCTCAATTTTTTTATTTTACCTTTATTTAACTAGGCAAGTCAGTTAAGAACAAATTCTTATTTTCAATGACGACCTAGGAACAGTGGGTTAACTGCCTGTTCAGGGGCAGAACAACAGATTTGTACCTTGTCAGCTCGGGGATTTGAACTTGCAACCTTCCGGTTACTAGTCCAACGCTCTAACCACTAGGCTACCCTGCCGCCTCTACACTCTAACCACTAGGCTACCCTGCCGCCTCTACACTCTAACCACTAGGCCACCCTGCCGCCTCTACACTCTAACCACTAAGCTACCCTGCCGCCTCTAAACTCTAACCACTAGGCTACCTGCCGCCTCTACACTCTAACCACTAGGCTACCTGCCACCTCTACACTCTAACCACTAGGCTACCCTGCCGCCTCTACACTCTAACCACTAGGCTACCCTGCCGCCTCTACACTCTAACCACTAGGCTACCTGCCACCTCTACACTCTAACCACTAGGCTACCCTGCCACCTCTAAACTCTAACCACTAGGCTACCCTGCCACCTCGACACTCTAACCACTAGGCTACCTGCCACCTCTACACTCTAACCACTAGGCTACCTGCCGCCTCTACACTCTAACCACTAGGCTACCTACCACCTTTACACTCTAACCACTAGGCTACCTGCCACCTCTACACTCTAACCACTAGGCTACCTGCCACCTCTACACTCTAACCACTAGGCTACCTGCCTCCTCTACACTCTAGCCACTAGGCTACCTGCCACCTCTACACTCTAACCACTAGGCTACCTGCCGCCTCTACACTCTAACCACTAGGCTACCTGCCTCCTCTACACTCTAACCACTAGGCTACCTGCCACCTCTACACTCTAACCACTAGGCTACCTGCCACCTCCACACTCTAACCACTAGGCTACCCTGCCGCCTCTACACTCTAACCACTAGGCCACTATGAAGAAGCCAGAGTTGACATAAACCAGGTTTCCGTCTAGCCTTTTTATTTATCACCACTGTCACTGTGTTCTCCCTCTCCGGCGTCTTGGTCCTCAGGCTGTTGATCATCCCGCACTCCTGTCACCATCGTCAAGCGCCCCCATGTCACTCACCTGGACTCCATCACCTCCATGATTATCTTCCCGATATCTGTGACTCACCTGGACTCCATCACCTCCATGATTATCTTCCCTATATCTGTCACTCACCTGGACTCCATCACCTCCATGATTATCTTCCCTATATCTGTGACTCACCTGGACTCCATCACCTCCATGATTATCTTCCCTATATCTGTCACTCACCTGGACTCCATCACCTCCATGATTATCTTCCCGATATCTGTGACTCACCTGGACTCCATCACCTCCATGATTATCTTCCCTATATCTGTCACTCACCTGGACTCCATCACCTCCATGATTATCTTCCCTAAATCTGTCACTCACCTGGACTCCATCACCTCCATGATTACCTTCCCTATATCTGTCACTCCCCTGGACTCCATCACCTCCATGATTATCTTCCCTATATCTGTCACTCTCCTGGACTCCATCACCTCCATGATTACCTTCCCTATATCTGTCACTCCCCTGGACTCCATCACCTCCATGATTATCTTCCCTATATCTGTCACTCACCTGGACTCCATCACCTCCATGATTATCTTCCCTATATCTGTCACTCACCTGGACTCCATCACCTCCATGATTATCTTCCCTATATCTGTCACTCACCTGGACTCCATCACCTCCAAGATTACCTTCCCTATATCTGTCACTCACCTGGACTCCATCACCTCCATGATTACCTTCCCTATATCTGTCACTCCCCTAGACTCCATCACCTCCATGATTATTCTACAAGGTGTCGAAAGCTTGAAACATGAAAGCTTGAAAGCTTGAAACATGAAAGCTTGAAACATGTTGGGATTACAGACGGGGACAAGGAGAGATTGAAAATGTCTGTGAAGACACTTGCCAGCTGGCCTGCGCCTGTTTTGATAACGCGCCCTGCTATTCCTATCTGGCCCGGCAGCCTTGTGACTGTTAAAACCTCTCTGGGATAGGGCCAATTGGATTGGCCAATCCCTGGCCAATAGCCAGGGAAAATGTAGAGCGCCAAATTCAAATAAAATACTATAAAAATTCAAACTTTCATTAAATCACACACGTAAGATACCAAATTAAAGATACACTCGTTGTGAATCCAGCCAACATGTCAGAGTTCAAAAATACTTTTCGGCGAAAGCATAAGATGCTATTATCTGATGATAGCACAACAGTAAACAAAGAGAGAAAAGCATATTTCAACCCTGCAGGCGCTACACAAAACAAAGAAATAAAATAATGCCTTACCTTTGACGAGCTTCTTTTGTTGGCACTCCAATATGTCCCATAAACATCACAAATGGTTGTTTTGTTTGATTCATTCCGTCGATATATATCCAAAATGTCCATTTATTTGGCGCGTTTGATCCAGACAAACACAGCTTCCAACTTGCGCCACGTCACTACAAAATATCTCAAAAGTTACCTGTAAACTTTGCCAAAACATTTCAAACTACTTTTGTAATACAACTTTAGGTATTTGTAAACGTTAATAATTGATCAAATTATATACTGGACTATCTGTGTTCAATACAGGAAGACAACAAACTAACGCTACCTTTCTGGTCTTGCGCAACTCTCAAACAATACACATAACGTGACAGTCATTCAAGATGGCCGTACTTCTTCATTACACAAAGGAATAACCTCAACCAATTTCTAAAGACTGGTGACATCCAGTGGAAGCCGTAGGAAGTCCCTTAGAAATCTAGTCTCCCAATGAAAACCCATTGAATATACAGTGACCTCAAAAAAACAAATCTGAATGGTTTGTCCTCAGGGTTTTGCCTGCTACATAAGTTCTGTTATACTCACAGACATGATTCAAACAGTTTTATAAACTTCAGAGTGTTTTCCATCCAAATCTACTAATAATATGCATATCTTATATTCCGGGGATGAGTAGCAGGAAGTAAAAATATGGGCACGCTATTTATCCAAAAGTGAAAATGCTGCCCCCTATCCCGAAGAAGTTTTAACCTGTTTAAACGTTTTGCTCACATCAGGAGAGAAATACAGTAATCTGGAAAAACAGGATCTTTCACACAAGGCACAGTGTTATATTCCTCAAAGCGAGCATAAAAGACATTTAGCTTGTTTGGGAGTTCTGCATTGCTGGGCAGCTCACGGCTGGGTTTCCCTTTGTAATCCGTTATCGTCTGCGAGCCCCGACACGTATGACGAGCTTCGTAGGATTCCACCTTCCTCCTATATTGACCTTTTGCATGTTGGATGTCTCGTCGGAGGTCATAGCGGAATTCCTTGTACGTGCCCATGTCCGTGTCCCGTTCATTGTAAGTGGTAGCTCTAGCCTTTAGCTCAGCGTGGATATTGTCTGTAATCCATGGGTTTTTTGGTTTGGATACGTTCTTATAGTCACCGTCGGGACAACATCATCTATGCACTTATTGATGAAGCCCGTGACTGTTGTGGTAAACTCCTCAATGCTATCGGATGAATCCCGCAACATACTGTATCCTAGTCTGCTTCATTGGACCACTTTTGTATTGCGCGCATCATGGAGTCATGGTCAGATTTGCCAAAGGGAGGACGAGGGAGGTACTTGTAGGCATTTCTGTGGGTAGAATAAAAGTGGCGTAGAGTTTAATCGCCCACCTGGTGGCATAAGGGAATGAGGTAGTGTGCTGATAGAAGTCATGTAGGACAGTTTTAAGTATCCTCACTTGCGGGAAGGTAGCCTAGTGGTTAGAGTGTAGAGGTGGCAGGTAGCCTAGTGGATAGAGTGTAGAGGCGGCAGGTAGCCTATTGGTTAGAGCGTAGGACGAGTAACCGGAAGGTTTCAAGATTGAATCCCCGAGCTGACAAGGTAAAAACCTGTAGTTCTGCCCCTGCCCCCTGGGCTGTCATTGAAATAAGAATTTGTTCTTAACTGACTTGCCTAGTTAAATAAATGTTAAATAAAAAAAAAATATATATATATATATATATATATATATATATATATATATATAAAAGTCTCCGCCCACCAGAAATGGTAAAGGTTAGGCACCGCACCAGTGTTTCCCAACACCAGTGCTCCAGGCCCCCCAACTGCCCACATTTTTGTTGTGCACCCAGACAAAACTCACCTGATTCAACTAATTGTGGGCTTGATGATTAGTTGACAAGTTGAATCAGGTAAATCAAAATGTGAATTGTCGGGGGTGCTGGAGGACTGGAGTTGGGAAACACTGTAGAAGACTATGGAACCACCAACCACCCTCAGTAAATCCCTGTGAATTTAATAGCATTAGCCACATTAAGGGATTAGCCACATTAATGCATTAGCCACACTACCTCTCTCTCTCTCCCTCTCTCTCCCTCTCCCTCTCCCTCTCCCTCTCTCTCTCTCTCTCTCTCTCTCTCTCTCTCTCTCTCTCTCTCTCTCTCTCTCTCTCTCTCTCTCTCTCTCTCTCTCTCTCTCTCTCTCTGTTCCAATAATGAAGTGTACCAGTTATGTCATTACTCAGACAAATCAGTAAGATTATTGAGTCATTTGTCTAATGTTCAAGTCCCTCTTAGTCCACGAAGCCCTCATTACTGTCGTCTGTGTGTATGATGATATCAGGGACCCGTGATTCCAGGGATAGCGCTGCTGTCCAACTTGACTGGTGTAATGTGGCTACTACAGATGTTTGCATTATGAACCATTGTAAATTGAATGTATAATTCACTGTGAGGACAATGCAGAAGCACACAGGTGAGATTAGGAGCGACACAGTAAAGCTCTTATCATCCTGGATTCAAATCAAATCAAATTTGATTTGTCACATACAAATGGTTATCAGATGTTAATGCGAGTGTAGCGAAATGCTTGTGCTTCTAGTTCCGACAATGCAGTAATAACCAACGAGTAATCTAGCTAACAATTATGTATTACATAAAGATGCAGTATATGATATAGAGTACAGTATAACTGTTGACACGTCCAATAATGTCCATCTTACGTATTTGAGTATCGATGCCACTACAGATTACAATTGAGGTCTGTGTGGCACCCATCTGTTCGCTAGTTCCTTTAACCAACCAACCAACCATCACCATCCTGCCTTCATTACTCTAGAGCTGTTTGCACTATTTAAAAAAAAAGCTGACAACATCTCTGACAGCTAAGAACAGCTACCAACCGTTACAATTTTAGTAAAAGTGTATAACTGTATAAAAGTGAATAACTGCAGTGTATAGTTCGAGTGCAGTTACACTGCAAACTTACTGCAGTTAAAAAAAAACAGTGCTATTTTGGACACAGTATTTGCAGCATACTGCAGCTATACTGCACTTATACTGCATTCTGACTGCAATCTTTTTTTGTAAGGGCAGCTCTGACAGTTAACAACATCTCTGACAGCTAACAACAGCTAACAACATCTCTGACAGCTAACAACAGCTCTGACAGCTAACAACAGCTAACAACATCTCTGACAGCTAACAACATCTCTGACAGCTAACAACATCTAACAACATCTCTGACAGCTAACAACATCTCTGACAGCTAACAACAGCTAACAACATCTCTGACAGCTAACAACATCTCTGACAGCTAACAACATCTCTGACAGCTAACAACATCTCTGACAGCTAACAACAGCTCTGACAGCTAACAACAGCTAACAACATCTCTGACAGCTAACAACATCTCTGACAGCTAACAACAGCTAACAACATCTCTGACAGCTAACAACAGCTCTGACAGCTAACACTTCTCTGACAGCTAACAACATCTCTGACAGCTAACAACATCTGTGATAGCTAACAACATCTCTGACAGCCAACAACATCTCTGATAGCTAATAACATCTCTAACAGCTAACAACATCTAACAACAGCTTTGACAGCTAACAACATCTAACAACAACTTTGACAGCTAACAACAGCGCTGACAGCTAACAACAGCTCTGACAGCTAACAACATCTAACAACAGCTTTGACAGCTAACAACATCTAACAACAGCTCTGACAGCTAACAACAGCTAACAACAGCTAACATCTAACAACAGCTCTGATAGCTAACAACAGCTAACAACAGCTCTGACAGCTAACAACAGCTAACAACATCTAACAACAGCTAACAACAGCTACCAACATCTCTGACAGCTCACAACAGCTAACAACATCTAACAACAGCTCTGACAGCTAACAACATCTAACAACAGCTCACAACATCTAACAACAGCTCACAACATCTAACAACAGCTCACAAGATCTAACAACAGCTCACAACTTCTAACAACAGCTCACAACATCTAACAACAGCTAACAACAGCTAACAACAGCTCTAACAGCTCTAACAGCTGCAAATGGCTCCAGAACAGGTAATTAATTCCTTATTTACTGACCTGTGTTTTATTTAGCTGGTCATACATATTGTTTCTTTGAATGCAATTATTGTAGACTAATACATGTGATTACAGTGTAATTGTATAATATGGGAATAGAGTTCATATCTGATGCAATTAAAGGGACAACTCTTGCAGCTGTGTGTGTACACACACACACACACACACACACACACACACACACACACACACACTTCTACAGGATCAGATTGAAAGGCAATAGTGCGGAAATGAGAGCACACAATATATTTTCTCAATTCATCCCTTGTGTGTTATCCTGGTGAGACACAGTCAAGTTGTAGACAGAACAGTATATTACTGTCCAATCCTGAGGTGTGTCCTGTCTTCTACTTTGCTACCAGATTGGCGGGGAGTTGGCGGGGAGTTATTATTAATGATCTATTCTCTCTACACAACAATTTGTGGTGACACCGAGGAACCCTGGAGATACTCAATGGTTTCAAATGTGGACCTTTGGGTTTAGTTCAGGGATTCTTAGAATAATCTTTATTTGTTCAATCCTGGAGTGGAGGCGTGGCTTAGTATGGGGCGTGGCTTTAAGCTAGATTTTTTTTTTGGGGGGGGGGGCCACCCATTACAGTAAATGTCGTTCCTGTTTGTCTGTTCCGTGGTATCGTCGTCATCGCATGTTATTAAGTTGAACACGGACAACTTCACAGCTAGTATGATTTCCTCAAGAGCCTATGCAAATCCTAAAAGTTGAAATAGTTACCACTTCATTCCTACATGTAATCAGGAATGTTAAAATATTATATTAGAAGGTGTAATATACATACATTTTCAAGGTACAATTTGATTTGCAGTGAACAAACTCGACGATGAACAGGAATGACATTGACGCAATGAAGGCCAAAACAAACCATCTGAAGGCTTTGCCTCCAAATAAGCCCACTCCTCCGATCTGATAGGCTGCCACCTCTATAATACATTATAATATATTACCTTTAACCTTTAACACCTCCCATCACCAGGGTTCGACCTTTTTCAGAGGGAAAGTTTCCCCAGGTGTGGCAACCCAAAAAGGTTCCGGGTTCGCACCCTTTTCAGAGGGAAAGTTTCCCCAGGTGTGGCAACCCAAAAAGGTTCTTCCAGGCATCTTTACTTCTAAGACTGTAGGCAACACTGTAGGTTACATCTGCTCGAGATGGTTTGTTTTTCCCCCGTCTCTTCTCCTTTTCTCCCCTTCTTCAACCTTCCTCCCTTCTTTATCAATTTGTGTGCGTTCATCCTGCCAGATCTGGAGCCCAAACTTCATTTGTTGTGTTCAGTTGAACACATAAATAATTTTGGAGTAATTATTTCTTACCATCATCTAATACCTGTGTTGTCAGTGTGTATGTGTATGTGTGTGTCCACTCGCTGGTGTGTGTGTGTGTGTGTGTGTGTGTGTGTGTGTGTGTGTGTGTACGTGTGTGTCCACTTGCTGGTGTGTGTGTGTGTACGTGTGTGTCCACTTGCTGGTGTGTGTGTGTGTGTACGTGTGTGTCCACTCGCTGGTGTGTGTGTGTCCACTCGCTGGTGTGTGTGTGTACGTGTGTGTCCACTCGCTGGTGTGTGTGCCCACTCGCTGGTGTGTGTGTGTGTCAACTCGCTGGTGTGTGTGTGTGTGTGTCCACTCGCTAGTGTGTGTGTGTGTGTGTGTGTGTCCACTCGCTGGTGTGTGTGTGTGTGTCCACTCGCTGATGTGTGTGTGTGTGTGTCCACTCGCTGGTGTGTGCGTGTGTGTGTCCACTCACTGGTGTGTGTGTGTGTCCATTCACTGGTGTGTGTGTGTACGTGTGTGTCTACTCGCGTGTGTGTGTGTGTGCACGTGTGTGCACGTGTGTGTCCACTCGCTGGTGTGTGTGTGTGTGTGCACGTGTGTGTCCACTCGCTGGTGTGTGTGTGTCCACTCGCTGGTGTGTGTGTGTGTGTACGTGTGTGTCCACTCGCTGGTGTGTGTGTGTGTGCACGTGTGTGTCCACTCACTGGTGTGTGTGTGTCCACTCACTGGTGTGTGTGTGTGTGTGTGTACGTGTGTGTCCACTCGCTGGTGTGTGTGCGTCCACTCGCTGGTGTGTGTGTGTGACCACTCGCTGGTGTGTGTGTGTCAACTCGCTGGTGTGTGTGTGTCAACTCGCTGGTGTGTGTGTGTCCATTCGCTAGTGTGTGTGTGTGTGTGTGTGTCCACTCGCTGGTGTGTGTGTGTGTCCACTCGCTGATGTGTGTGTGTGTGTGTGTGTGTGTGTGTGTGTGTGTGTGTGTGTGTGTGTGTGTGTGTGTGTGTGTGTGTGTGTGTGTGTGTGTGTGTGTGTGTGATCTAATACCTCTCTGAGCGTCAGTTAAAAAGCCCCTTAACAAGATGACATGATCAATAAAACCAGCTCCAGATATATCAATCATGTTCCACTAATTAGCATCTGCATTTTGTACCTTAGAAATGCAATTAGTCCGTTATATTTCCTCTGATGAAACCAATTGAACTGCTTCCTGTCTTCAGGCAACACTAACCAGCTTGCTAAGATCTGATGCCTCCTAATTCCAAAGACTCAGTCAGAGAGAGATAGGGTCTGTCCCAAATGGGACCCTGTGCCCTATGTGATGGACTACTTCTGGCCAGCGAGGGACTAGAGAGCCATTTGGGAGGCAGAGGGGGAACAGAGAGATAGATATAGGCTCTTCAAAACAGCAGAAGCAGACACTCAAAGACTCAACATTTCCTCCATCCTCGTCACATCTTTTTCTTCACAAACATTTTCTAATTGACTATTTTATTTCTCCCCCACCCCATCCCCCTCCCCTCCGTTCAGTTGCAGAAAGGCCTAGCAGTTACTCGCTGCATCATCGCGAATTAGAAAGCTTGTGAGATAGTTGTCTGCCCTGGATTTGTGACAGGTGTTGTTGTCATGATTTAACAAACAGGCGACTCTAGTCTAAAGAAACCTGAAATGATTTATGTTTGGACAAACGCAGCAGGTTAGGATCGTACTGCGCTGGCTATAGAACCTGAGAGGACATCTCAAGGGGGGGGGAGGTGACTGAAGTTACGATTTAAGTCTCTTTTCCTCTAAACTAGATTCCAGAATCAGGACGTCTGAGAATGTTTCCTTATCCTGACAGACCTAGCAGATGCTACCTTGGCTCAAACACACGCACACACACGCACACACACACACACTGTCCCACGTCTCACTCTTTCACACAGATAGTATTGTATTTGGAAAAGGAAATCTCCAAGGGCAGGTCACTAAGTAGGCCTGATTCCGTCAATCACTAAGTAGGCCTGATTCCGTCAATCACTAAGTAGGCCTGATTCCGTCAATCACTAAGTAGGCCTGATTCCGTCAATCACTAAGTAGGCCTGATTCCGTCAATCACTAAGTAGGCCTGATTCCGTCAATCACTAAGTAGGCCTGATTCCGTCAATCACTAAGTAGGCCTGATTCCGTCAATCACTAAGTAGGCCTGATTCCGTCAATCACTAAGTAGGCCTGATTGACACAGTCTCCTCTGAACAGTTGATGTTGAGATGTGTCTGTTACTTGGACTCTGTGAAGCATTTATTTGGGCTGCAATGTCTGAGGCTGGTAACAGTCAATAGAAACGCCCAGGTGGGTATTTATATATACAGGGGAAGTCAGAAGTGTGTGAGAAGTGTTTAGTAAATGTGTGGGCAGAACTGAAAAAACGTGTGTGAGCAAGGAGGCCTACAAACCTGACTTAGTTACACCAGCTCTGTCAGGAGGAATGGGCCAAAATTCACCCAAATTACAATACCATGTATATAGCATGGCTATAAAATACCAAGTTGTTTCAGTGTATTTCTGTGTTTAGATTGTACGCAAGAATAACCTTTTTAATAATAATAGCAGAGCTGACCAAACACTAGGAAAACACATCGTAAACCCAGCTGGAATAACAACAATAATTACATCTTGTTTTATTTGTTCAGGTAGAATGCATCATACCTGTATACTTGTAGCTAACGCTGACATGTAGCCTGGGATCGGAGGAGTCTGGTCTGTATTGGCTAACACTAACATACCTTAAGGGAACATTTCGGCATTTCGTGTATGATCAGTGAGAAAGTCCATATTGCAAATGTACGGTCCCTTACTAGACGTCCGAAATCGTTTGTAAAATTCGCGGTCGGCGTCGGGCCGTGCGGTAGGGCCAGACCTACCGGGAAGTCATCAAATGAACTTTGTCGGACATTCGGTTTCCGTTTTATAAAATAAACAAGTTTTTGAGCGTTTTTCCGCTATCCCGGAATTTCCCACAAGAGGGCATACGGAATCATATGGCAATTTGGCAAAACATCACGAATCACGACGGGGCCTTATCTCGAAAACGGAAAATATTTCGAAGCCGAAACTCGGTGAGCGTAGGTTTGGCATAATGGGCAGTTGGCCCCGAACAAGATGGCGTCTAGGCCTCGACGGTTTTTGAGTTATGGCCGTTTTTCTGGGATTAAAGGTCCTAAATGGAAATAGAGAAATTATTTTTCCACTTCAGGTCAAAGTCAAGGAGCCTCCGGTGTCAATAAAAAAAGAACCAGCCATTTATCTATCGTCATTTAAGAGAAACGGAACAATGACAACTTGGCAATGGTCACAAATAGGCGTTTTTTTTTTCAACGGTTACAGATCCAGTTGCAGGGTGTTCATACGAATCTTTTTAAAGTGTGCTGCGGAGCTCTGCGAGATTTCTGTGATTTTCTATGATTTTCTGAAATAACACACACATACTAAACCCTCCGTAAATAACTCAGTTGTTAACGTAAAGACTTAAAACTCAGGATTCTGTAACAGCATACCCCAATGAGGATATGTGGTGATTTATAGCTTCCTGTGCCAACCGGAAGTGCCATAATTGGTGTCTCAGGGGCTGTTTCAAAGGGTTAAAAAAGTCTGATCTGTCCAAAACTTCATATATGTGATTAGGCAACCCCCATGAACTGTAAATCAGTCATTTTTCCCCAAAAAATTCAAAGGAAAAAAAAATCACACTAAAACACAACTTGAATGGAGGGACGTATTGGGGTGCGTAGAGACAGACAGTGGCTGCAATAGTTAGCTTTGTTGGAGCTAAAGAAGAACCGTCGGACCTAGAGTTCCGAAACTTTAGAAACCTGTTCTAGACCTCCGGTTGATGGTGCGTGGTGAGTTACGTGGCTCTAGACGGTTCTCGGACCGAGAAACAGCCTCGTACATTTGCAATACCTTCAATTCATTTTGACCATTACGAAAATGACGACGTTTAGAAAAGTCTCAGAGACGCAAGGCTAGGTGCATTGAAACCGGCTCGGCCCATAGAGACGGACCCCGACGTGCCTGTCCGATAGCTCGTTCAAGGACCCCGTAGCAAGGCATGGAAAAAAGTGGATTTTCAGCACCAATTAGGGTTTTTCTCGGACACCAAATGACCTATCGAGCCGAAACTCGGGATTCGGGGTCGCCTCACATAGGACTTCACATAATGTCCGAACTGGACCCGCAGCTAGAACGTAACTATGTGTTTTACCTTTTTATTATGTTTTAAACTAAAGGCGCTGTGAATTATGGGACTGCTCTGACATATGTGATAGTTGGCTTCTAAATGAGTAGTAAAAAGTGGGTTTGGTGTCATAATGACATCTAATTGACTGATGGACACTGACTTGCTAGTTGACTTTTGTGCATTTGCAATATGTTTAAACGGAGAGGGACCATCACCAAAATGGCATTCTGAAATCAACATAAAAAATGGCATCACCATAGTCTCCAGACTGTGCTGAGTTCAACGAGCTATCCCGCTTGACCGTAGCTCGCTCGGTCTAAGCGCAACGACCATTAGAAAAGTAGGCCCAAAATGAAGCCTGCCCCACAATGTCATTTGCTTTTGAGTGACAGTGAGAGAACCGTTAGGGTGAGAAGAAAAATTCCACCACATGAATGTTCCTAAGGTCCTCCCGATCTGTACAAGCCTAACCTTGACCGTGTGGCATTAACCCTTAAGAGTAAAACAGTGTTTTTTGATCTCACAGATTACAGTGTCATCTCTCCCCATAGGAATACATTGCCTGCACCCCTAATTTCAACCTGAAGTCTATATGGGTTATGAATGCCGTATGAACCTGTCTTCGGTACCAGTCCATCAGGCCACTATGAGGTCTACCTGTGTTGATTCTGAGCTTCCTGGACCAACCGGAAGTGGTTAAAATGCCCCTAAAAGTGTTTACCCATACCCTGCCTGCAGTTTGACAGACATAGTGCATTCAACCCTGTGTAAATCAGTCAGTTCTTAACGTAAGGACTTAAAACTCAGGATTCTGTAACAGCATACCCCAATGGGGATATGTGTTGATTTATAGCTTCCTGTGCCAACCGGAAGTGCCATAACTGGTGTCTCAGGGGCTGTTTCGAGGGGTTAAAAAAGTCTGATCTTTCCAAAACTTCATATGTGTGATTAGGCAACCCCCATGAACTGTAAATCAGTCATTTTTCCCAAAAAAAATCAAAGGAAAAAAAAATCACACTAAAACACACCTTGGATGGAGGGACGTATTGGGGTGCGTAGAGACAGACAGTGGCTGCAATAGTTAGCTTTGTTGGAGCTAAAAAAGAACCGTCAGACCTAGAGTTCCGAAACTTTAGAAACCTGTTCTAGACCTCCGGTTGATGGTGCGTGGTGAGTTACGTGGCTCTAGACGGTTCTCGGACCGAGAAACAGCCTCGTACATTTGCAATACCTTCAATTCATTTTGACCATTACGAAAATGACGACGTTTAGAAAAGTCTCAGAGACGCAAGGCTAGGTGCATTGAAACCGGCTCGGCCCATAGAGACGGACCCCGACGTGCCTGTCCGATAGCTCGTTCAAGGACCCCGTAGCAAGGCATGGAAAAAAGTGGATTTTCAGCACCAATTAGGGTTTTTCTCGGACACCAAATGACCTATCGAGCCGAAACTCGGGATTCGGGGTCGCCTCACATAGGCCTTCACATAATGTCCGAACTGGACCCGCAGCTAGAACGTAACTATGTGTTTTACCTTTTTATTATGTTTTAAACCGAAGGCGCTGTGAATTATGGGACTGCTCTGACATATGTGATAGTTGGCTACTAAATGAGTAGGAAAAAGTGGGTTTGGTGTCAATTGATATCCATTTGGTGTCATAATGACATCTAATTGACTGATGGACACTGACTTGCTAGTTGACTTTTGTACATTTGCAATATGTTTAAACGGAGAGGGACCATCACCAAAATGGCATTCTGAAATCAACACAAAAAATGGCATCACCATAGTCTCCAGACTGTGCCGAGTTCAAGGAGACGCCCCGCTTGACCGTAGCTCGTTCTGAGTGCAGCAAACTTGAAAAAAAGAAGGCCCAAAATGAAGCCTGCACCACAATGTCATTTGATTTTGGGTGGCAGTGAGAGAACCGTTAGGGTGAGAAGCACAATTCCACCACATGAATGTTCCTAAGGTCCTCCCGATCTGAACAAGCCTAACCTTGACCGTGTGGCATTAACCCTTCACAGTAAAACAGGGTTTTTTGATCTCACAGATTACAGTGACATCTCTCCCCATAGGAATACATAGCCTGCACCACAAAATTCAACCTGAAGCCTATATGGGTTATGAATGCCGTATGAACCTGTCTTCGGTACCAGTCCATCAGGCCACTATGAGATCTACCTGTGTCGAATCTAAGCTTCCTGGAGCAACCGGAAGTGGTTAAAATGCCCCTAAAAGTGTTTACCCATACACTGCCTGCAGTTTGATAGACATGGTGCATTCAACCCTGTGTAGATCAGTCAATTCTTAACGTAAAGACTTAAAACTCGGGATTCTGTAAGTGGCTATGTAAATCAAGACATGTGTTTACTTATAGCTTCCTGTGCCAACCGGAAGTGCCTTTAATTGGGTCACACTCTCTGTTTCGAAGGGTTAAAAAAGTCACATCTCTCCAAAACTTCATATGTGTGACTAGGTAACCCTTCTGAACTGTAAATCAGTCATTAATCCCAACAGATGTCAAAGAAAAGCTCCCTCACACACACACAGGAAGGATGGAGTGATAAAGTGCGGTGCTTAAAGACACAGAGAGCAGGAAATGGCATTACCATAATCCCTAGGCCGTACCGAGTTCAGCGAGATATCCCGCTTGACCGTAGCTCGCTCGGTCTAGGCGCAGCGAGCATTAGAATAGTAGGCCCAAAATGAAGCCTGCACCACAATGTCATTTGCTTTTGGGTGACAGTGAGAGAACCGTTAGAGTGAGAAGAAAAATTGCACCACATGAATGTTCCTAAGGTCCTCCCGATCTGAACAAGCCTAACCTTGACCGTGTGGCATTAACCCTTAACAGTAAAACAGTGTTTTTTGATCTCACAGATTACAGTGTCATCTCTCCCCATAGGAATACATTGCCTGCACCCCTAATTTCAACCTGAGGCCTATGTGGGTTATGAATGCCGTATGAACCTGTCTTCGGTACCAGTCCATCAGGCCACTATGAGGTCTACCTGTGTTGATTCTAAGCTTCCTGGACCAACCGGAAGTGGTTAAAATGCCCCTAAAAGTGTTTACCCATACACTGCATGCAGTTTGATAGACAGAGTGCATTCAACCCTGTGTAGATCAGTCAATTCTTAACGTAAGGACTTAAAACTCAGGATTCTGTAACAGCATACCCCAATGAGGATATGTGTTGATTTATAACTTCCTGTGCCAACCGGAAGTGCCATAATTGGTGTCTCAGGGGCTGTTTCGAAGGGTTAAAAAAGTCTGATCTTTCCAAAACTTCATATGTGTGATTAGGCAACCCCCATGAACTGTAAATCAGTCATTTTTCCCAAAAAAATTCAAAGGAAAAAAAAATCACACTAAAACACAACTTGGAAGGAGGGACGTATTGGGGTGCGTAGAGACAGACAGTGGCTCCAATACTTAGCTTTGTTGGAGCTAAAAAAGAACCGTCGGACCTAGAGTTCCGAAACTTTAGAAACCTGTTCTAGACCTCCCGTAGATGGTGCGTGGTGAGTTACGTGGCTCTAGACGGTTCTCGGACCGAGAAACAGCCTCGTACATTTGAAATAACTTCAATTCATTTTTGCATCACGAAAATGACGACATTTAGAAATGTCCCAGAGTCGCAAGACTAGGTGCATTGCAAACGTCTCGGCCCATATAGACAGACCCCAACGTTTCTGTCCAATAGCTCATTCAAGGACCCCGTAGCAAGTCATGGAAAATAGTGGATTTTCAGCACCAATTAGGGTTTTTCTCGGACACCAAATGACCTATCGAGCCGAAACTTGGGATTCGGGGTCGCCTCAGCTAGGCCAACACATAACATAAGAAATGGACCCGCAGCTAGAACGTAACTACGTGTTTTATGGTTTTTTTATGGTTTGAACCGAAGGGGTTGTGAATTTTGGGCCAGCTCTGAAGTATGTAATAGTTGGCTACTAAACGAGTTGGAAAAAGTGGGTTTGGTGTCAGTTTGTATCAGTTTGGTGGTCAGAATGATATCTAATTGACTGATGGACTCTTGTCCACTTGACTCTTGTACATTTGCAATATGATCCTATAGTGAAAAAACATCACCAAAAGCGACATTCTGAAATCAACCCAAACGAGCGATTGAGATGACCCAGAATCACTGCAAAGCCATCCCGAGTTCATCGGGCCAGTCAATTTCACATTCCTGCAAGATTTTTATAGCATGACAAATTCGTGATGGTACCTGCCCTTTAAAACATATTGCAAATGCACAGTGACTTTGAAAAAGTAAGAAACAAAAAAAATACATCTAAAAAATTTTGAGCATGACAAATTCGTGATGGTACCTGCCCATTGAAACATATTGCAAATGCACAGTGACTTTGAAAAAGTAAGGAAACATAAACAAAAAAAATCCAAAATTTTTATTTTTGGGTGACCAGTTGCACGTGCATTTGCAATATGATTCTATAGTGAAAAAACATATTGCAAATGCACAGTGACTTTGAAAAAGTAAGGAAAAATAAACAAAAAAAATCTAAAAATTTTTTTGGGGGATGACCAGTTGCACGTGCATTTGCAATATGATTCTATAGTGAAAAAACATATTGCAAATGCACAGTGACTTTGAAAAAGTAAGGAAACATAAACAAAAAAAATCTAAAATTTTTTTGGGGGGATGACCAGTTGCATGTGCATTTGCAATATGATTCTATAGTGAAAAAACATATTGCAAATGCACAGTGACTTTGAAAAAGTAAGGAAACATAAAAAAAATCTAATTTTTTTGGGGGGGGATGACCAGTTGCATGTGCATTTGCAATATGATTCTATAGTGAAAAAACATATTGCAAATGCACAGTGACTTTGAAAAAGTAAGGAAAAATAAACAAAAAAAATCTAAATTTTTTTTGGGGGGATGACCAGTTGCACGTGCATTTGCAATATGATTCTATAGTGAAAAAACATATTGCAAATGCACAGTGACTTTGAAAAAGTAAGGAAACAAACAAAAAAAATCTAAATTTTTTTGGGGGGGATGACCAGTTGCATGTGCATTTGCAATATGATTCTATAGTGAAAAAACATATTGCAAATGCACAGTGACTTTGAAAAAGTAAGGAAACATAAACAAAAAAAATCTAAATTTTTTTGGGGGGGATGACCAGTTGCATGTGCATTTGCAATATGATTCTATAGTGAAAAAACATATTGCAAATGCACAGTGACTTTGAAAAAGTAAGGAAACATAAACAAAAAAAATCTAAATTTTTTTGGGGGGGATGACCAGTTGCATGTGCATTTGCAATATGATTCTATAGTGAAAAAACATATTGCAAATGCACAGTGACTTTGAAAAAGTAAGGAAAAATAAACAAAAAAAATCTAAAATTTTTTTGGGGGATGACCAGTTGCACGTGCATTTGCAATATGATTCTATAGTGAAAAAACATATTGCAAATGCACAGTGACTTTGAAAAAGTAAGGAAACATAAACAAAAAAAATCTAAAATTTTTTTGGGGGGATGACCAGTTGCATGTGCATTTGCAATATGATTCTATAGTGAAAAAACATATTGCAAATGCACAGTGACTTTGAAAAAGTAAGAAACAAAAAAAAATACATCTAAAAAATTTTGAGCATGACAAATTCGTGATGGTACCTGCCCATTGAAACATATTGCAAATGCACAGTGACTTTGAAAAAGTAAGGAAACATAAACAAAAAAAATCCAAAATTTTTATTTTTGGGTGACCAGTTGCACGTGCATTTGCAATATGATTCTATAGTGAAAAAACATATTGCAAATGCACAGTGACTTTGAAAAAGTAAGGAAACATAAAAAAAATCTAAATTTTTTTGGGGGGGATGACCAGTTGCATGTGCATTTGCAATATGATTCTATAGTGAAAAAACATATTGCAAATGCACAGTGACTTTGAAAAAGTAAGGAAACATAAAAAAAATCTAAATTTTTTTGGGGGGGATGACCAGTTGCATGTGCATTTGCAATATGATTCTATAGTGAAAAAACATATTGCAAATGCACAGTGACTTTGAAAAAGTAAGGAAAAATAAACAAAAAAAATCTAAAAATTTTTTTGGGGGATGACCAGTTGCACGTGCATTTGCAATATGATTCTATAGTGAAAAAACATATTGCAAATGCACAGTGACTTTGAAAAAGTAAGGAAACATAAACAAAAAAAATCTAAATTTTTTTTGGGGGGATGACCAGTTGCATGTGCATTTGCAATATGATTCTATAGTGAAAAAACATATTGCAAATGCACAGTGACTTTGAAAAAGTAAGGAAACATAAACAAAAAAAATCTAAAATTTTTTTGGGGGGATGACCAGTTGCATGTGCATTTGCAATATGATTCTATAGTGAAAAAACATATTGCAAATGCACAGTGACTTTGAAAAAGTAAGGAAACATAAACAAAAAAAATCTAAACATTTTTTTTTTGGGTGAGCAGTTGCACGTGCATTTGCAATATGATTCTATAGTGAAAAAACATCACCAAAAGCGACATTCTGAAATCAACCCAAACGAGCGATTGAGATGACCCAGAATCACTGCAAAGCCATCCCGAGTTCATCGGGCCAGTCAATTTCACATTCCTGCAGGATTTTTATAGCATGACAAATTCGTGATGGTACCTGCCCATTAAAACATATTGCAAATGCACAGTGACTTTGAAAAAGTAAGGAAACATAGAATCAAATTATTTTTTTTTGGGTTACCAGTTGCACATTTCAGATCACCAGTTGCACATTTCAGATCACCAGTTGCACATTTCAGATCACCAGTTGCACGGAGGAAAATCGTTACTTTTGACTTTGACTTTTGACTTCCTATGAAATCATATTCCAAATGGAGAAAACATATGCCTTATGCACTAGTAAAAAAAAAAAAAAAATGATAATAAAATATGACTAAAGTATGTTGATAAAGTTCTTATACATGTGTAATTGACATAAAAATTGAAAGAATTTTGAAAAACGGTCCAGAAAGCACTTTTTTAAGGATGTGTGAAGTTTTTTACCAAATTTTGACATTTTTGACTTTTGACTTTTGACTTCCTATGAAATCATATTGCAAATGGACAAAACATATGCCTTATGCGCATGTAATTAAAAAAAAAAAAATGTGATATCAAAATTGGACAAAAGTATATTCATACAGTTCTTACACATGTGTAATTGACAAAAAAAGCGAAAGAAATTCGAAAAAAGGCCCAGAAAGCACTTTTTTAAGGGGTAAAAAGTTTTTGAAAAAAATATCATTTTTTCAAAATTTTTCTTTTGGATGTTGACTTGGGTTGCATTTCCAATATGAAAAACCCAGGTGGAGCGCACTCGCCCCCTGTTGGATTTTTGAGGTGTTACAATTGGCAATTGCCATATGGCATTTGCCATATACTTTGCACGAATCAACGCCGCTTTGGGTGGTATTGGACATCGTGTACATGGTTTGTCCAATGCCAATATTTTGACATTCATTTTTGTACAAATCAGGGGGGTATTCCCTTACATGTAGCCTGGGATCGGAGGAGTCTGGTCTGTATTGGCTAATGCTAACATGTAGCCTGGGATCGGAGGTGTCTGGTCGGTATTGGCTAACGCTAACATGTAGCCTGGGATCAGAGGTGTCTGGTCTGTATTGGCTAATGCTAACATGTAGCCTGGGATCGGAGGTGTCTGTTCTGTATTGGCTAACGCTAACATGTAGCCTGGGATCGGAGGAGTCTGGTCTGTATTGGCTAACGCTAACATGTAGCCTGGGATCGGAGGAGTCTGGTCTGTATTGGCTAACGCTAACATGTAGCCTGGGATCAGAGGTGTCTGGTCTGTATTGGCTAACGCTAACATGTAGCCTGGGATCAGAGGTGTCTGGTCTGTATTGGCTAACGCTAACATGTAGCCTGGGATCAGAGGTGTCTGGTCTGTATTGGCTAACGCTAACATGTAGCCTGGGATCGGAGGAGTCTGGTCTGTATTGGCTAACGCTAACATGTAGCCTTGGATCGGAGCCGTCTGGTCTGTATTGGATACGTCCCAAATTGGGACTCTATTCCCTACATAGTGCACTACTTCTGAGCAGGGTCAATGGGCTTTGGTCCAAAGTAGTGTACTACACAGGGAATAGGGTGTCATTTGCGATGCAGGAAAGGTCTGTACGGGCTTCCTAATTGCGATGAGAGGTCTTAAATTCGGAGCGGATGGTGTCAGGCTGTGGAGCACTGCAGTGGAGGGCTTGATGGGCTGCACCTGCAGTCTGCCTGATGGTGTGTGTGTGGGTGTGTGTATTTGTGTGTGTGTGTGTGCATGCGGATGTTTTACCAGAACGAGGGACCATCTTTTGGAAGGTTGAACCCTGAACAGAGAAGCAAGGGGGATAGGGAGGAAGGTTCCCCTCCCCCCCAATGGCCAGGACTAATGGGGTGACCCAGAACTGGACCAGGACCCTGACAGAAATAGCATTGACTCAGAGAATGGCTGATCTAAGAGTATGTGAGGAGTAAATCTGGAGTGAGAGAGAGAGAGAGACAGATATATAGAGAAAGATAGAGAGAGAAAGAGAGAGAGAGAGAGACAGAGAGAGAGAGAAACCCTACAGAGCCCCAGGACAACAGCACAATTAGACCCAACCAAATCATGAGAAAACAAAAAGATAATTACTTGACACATTGGAAAGAATTAACAAAAAAACAGAGCAAACTAGAATGCTATTTGGCCCTAAACAGAGAGTACACAGCGGCAGAATACCTGACCACTGTGACTGACCCAAAATTAAGGAAAGCTTTGACTATGTACAGACTCAGTGAGCATAGCCTTGCTATTGAGAAAGGCCGCCGTAGTGCAGCTCTCAAGAGAAGACAGGCTATGTGCTCACTGCCCACAAAATGAGGTGGAAACTGAGCTGCACTTCCTAACCTCCTGCCCAATGTATGACCATATTAGAGAGACATATTTCCCTCAGATTACACAGATCCACAAAGAATTCGAAAACAAATCCAAATTTGAAAAACTCCCATATCTACTGGGTGAAATTCCACAGTGTGCCATCACAGCAGCAAGATTTGTGACCTGTTGCCACGAGAAAAGGGCAACCAGTGAAGAACACACACCATTGTAAATACAACCCATATTTATGCTTATTTATTTTATCTTGTGTCCTTTAACCATTTGTACATCGTTAAAACACTGTATATATATATATATATAATATGACATTTGTAATGTCTTTACTGTTTTGAAACCTCTGTATGTGTAATGTTTACTGTTAATTTTTGTTGTTTTTCACTTTATATTTTCACTTTGTATGTTGTCTACCTCACTTGCTTTGGCAATGTTAACACATATTTCCCATGCCAATAAAGCCCTTGAATTGAATTGAATTGAGAAAGAGAAAGAGAGAAAGAGAGCAAGAGAGAGAGAGAGAGAAAGAGAGAGAGAAAGAGAGAGAGAGAAAGAGAGAGAGAGAAGAGAGAGAGAGAAAGAGAGAAAGACAGAGAAAGAGAGACAGAGAGAGAGACGAGAGAGAGAAAGAGAGACAGAGAGAGAGAGAGAGACAAAGAGAGAAAGACAGAGAAAGAGAGACAGAGAGAGAAAGAGAAACAGAGAGAGAGAAAGAGAGACAGAGAGAGAGAAAGAGAGACAGAGAGAGAGAAAGAGAGACAGAGAGAGAGAAAGAGAATGAAAGAGAGAAGAGAGACAGAGAGAGAGAAAGAGAATGAAAGAGAGAAGAGAGACAGAGAGAGAGGAAGATAATGAAAGAGAGAAGAGAGAGAGAGAGAAAGAGAATGAAAGAGAGAAGAGAGAGAGACAAAGGGAAAGAGAGAGAGACAAAGGGAAAGAGACAGAGAGAGACAGACTCAGTGAGCATAGCCTTGCTATTGAGAAAGGCCACCGTAGGCAGACAGGCTATGTGCACACTGCCCACAAAATGAGGTGGAAACTGAGCTGCACTTCCTAACCTCCTGCCCAATGTATGACCATATTAGAGAGACATATTTCCCTCAGATTACACAGATCCACAAAGAATTCAAAAACAAAGCCAATTTTGATAAACTCCCCTATCTACTGGGTGAAATTCCACAGTGTTCCACCACAGCAGCAAGATTTGTGACCTGTTGCCACAAGAAAAGGGCAACCAGTGAAGAACAAACACCAATGTAAATACAACCCATATTTATGATTATTTATTTTCCCTTTTGCACTTCAACCATGTGTACATTGTTACACTGTATATACAGTGCCTTGCGAAAGTATTCGGCCCCCTTGAACTTTGCGACCTTTTGCCACATTTCAGGCTTCAAACATAAAGATATAAAACTGTATTTTTTTGTGAAGAATCAACAACAAGTGGGACACAATCATGAAGTGGAACGACATTTATTGGATATTTCAAACTTTTTTAACAAATCAAAAACTGAAAAATTGGGCGTGCAAAATTATTCAGCCCCCTTAAGTTAATCATTTGTAGCGCCACCTTTTGCTGCGATTACAGCTGTAAGTCGCTTGGGGTATGTCTCTATCAGTTTTGCACATCGAGAGACTGACATTTTTTCCCATTCCTCCTTGCAAAACAGCTTGAGCTCAGTGAGGTTGGATGGAGAGCATTTGTGAACAGCAGTTTTCAGTTCTTTCCACAGATTCTCGATTGGATTCAGGTCTGGACTTTGACTTGGCCATTCTAACACCTGGATATGTTTATTTTTGAACCATTCCATTGTAGATTTTGCTTTATGTTTTGGATCATTGTCTTGTTGGAAGACAAATCTCCGTCCCAGTCTCAGGTCTTTTGCAGACTCCATCAGGTTTTCTTCCAGAATGGTCCTGTATTTGGCTCCATCCATCTTCCCATCAATTTTAACCATCTTCCCTGTCCCTGCTGAAGAAAAGCAGGCCCAAACCATGATGCTGCCACCATCATGTTTGACAGTGGGGATGGTGTGTTCAGCTGTGTTGCTTTTACGCCAAACATAACGTTTTGCATTGTTGCCAAAAAGTTCAATTTTGGTTTCATCTGACCAGAGCACCTTCTTCCACATGTTTGGTGTGTCTCCCAGGTGGCTTGTGGCAAACTTTAAACGACACTTTTTATGGATATCTTTAAGAAATGGCTTTCTTCTTGCCACTCTTCCATAAAGGCCAGATTTGTGCAATATACGACTGATTGTTGTCCTATGGACAGAGTCTCCCACCTCAGCTGTAGATCTCTGCAGTTCATCCAGAGTGATCATGGGCCTCTTGGCTTCATCTCTGATCAGTCTTCTCCTTGTATGAGCTGAAAGTTTAGAGGGACGGCCAGGTCTTGGTAGATTTGCAGTGGTCTGATACTCCTTCCATTTCAATATTATCGCTTGCACAGTGCTCCTTGGGATGTTTAAAGCTTGGGAAATCTTTTTGTATCCAAATCCGGCTTTAAACTTCTTCACAACAGTATCTCGGACCTGCCTGGTGTGTTCCTTGTTCTTCATGATGCTCTCTGCGCTTTTAACGGACCTCTGAGACTATCACAGTGCAGGTGCATTTATACGGAGACTTGATTACACACAGGTGGATTGTATTTATCATCATTAGTCATTTAGGTCAACATTGGATCATTCAGAGATCCTCACTGAACTTCTGGAGAGAGTTTGCTGCACTGAAAGTAAAGGGGCTGAATAATTTTGCACGCCCAATTTTTCAGTTTTTGATTTGTTAAAAAAGTTTGAAATATCCAATAAATGTCGTTCCACTTCATGATTGTGTCCCACTTGTTGTTGATTCTTCACAAAAAAATACAGTTTTATATCTTTATGTTTGAAGCCTGAAATGTGGCAAAAGGTCGCAAAGTTCAAGGGGGCCGAATACTTTCGCAAGGCACTGTATATATATATATATATATATATATATATATATATATATATATATATATATATAATATGACATTTGTAATGTCTTTATTATTTTGGAACTTCTGTGAGTGTAATGTTTGTTTATTGTTTTTTATTGTTTATTTCACTTCAGTTTATTATCTACTTCACTTGCTCTGGCTGTCACATTCTGACCTTCATTTCCTTTGTTTTGTCTTTATTTAGTATGGTCAGGGCGTGAGTTGGGGGGGCAGTCTATGTGTGTTTTAGTATGGTCAGGGTGTGAGTTGGGGGGGCAGTCTATGTGTGTTTTAGTATGGTCAGGGTGTGAGTTGGGGGGGCAGTCTATGTGTGTTTTAGTATGGTCAGGGTGTGAGTTGGGGGGGCAGTCTATGTGTGTTTTAGTATGGTCAGGGCGTGAGTTGGGGGGGGGGCAGTCTATGTGTGTTTTAGTATGGTCAGGGCGTGAGTTGGGGTGGGCAGTCTATGTGTGTTTTAGTATGGTCAGGGCGTGAGTTGGGGGGGGCAGTCTATGTGTGTTTTAGTATGGTCAGGGCGTGAGTTGGGGTGGGCACTATGTTTGTTTTAGTATGGTCAGGGCGTGAGTTGGGGTGGGCAGTCTATGTGTGTTTTAGTATGGTCAGGGTGTGAGTTGGGGGGGGCAGTCTATGTGTGTTTTAGTATGGTCAGGGTGTGAGTTGGGGGGGGCAGTCTATGTGTGTTTTAGTATGGTCAGGGTGTGAGTTGGGGTGGGCAGTCTATGTGTGTTTTAGTATGGTCAGGGCGTGAGTTCGGGAGGGCAGTCTATGTGTGTTTTAGTATGGTCAGGGCGTGAGTTCGGGAGGGCAGTCTATGTGTGTTTTAGTATGGTCAGGGCGTGAGTTGGGGTGGGCAGTCTATGTGTGTTTTAGTATGGTCAGGGCGTGAGTTGGGGGGGGCAGTCTATGTGTGTTTTAGTATGGTCAGGGCGTGAGTTGGGGGGGGCAGTCTATGTGTGTTTTAGTATGGTCAGGGCGTGAGTTGGGGTGGGCAGTCTATGTGTGTTTTAGTATGGTCAGGGCGTGAGTTGTGGTGGGCAGTCTATGTTTGTTTTAGTATGGTCAGGGCGTGAGTTGGGGTGGGCAGTCTATGTGTGTTTTAGTATGGTCAGGGTGTGAGTTGGGGGGGGCAGTCTGTGTGTGTTTTAGTATGGTGGGTAGTCTGTTTGTTTTAGTATGGTCAGGGCGTGAGTTGGGGTGGGCACTATGTTTGTTTTAGTATGGTCAGGGCGTGAGTTGGGGTGGGCACTATGTTTGTTTTAGTATGGTCAGGGTGTGAGTTGGGGTGGGCAGTCTGTTTGTTTTAGTATGGTCAGGGCGTTAGTTGGGGGGGGCAGTCTATGTGTGTTTTAGTATTTGCAGGGTGTGAGTTGGGGTGGGCAGTCTAATGTGTGTTTTAGTATGGTCAGGGTGTGAGTTGGGGTGGGCAGTCTGGTTGTTTTAGTATGGTCAGGGCGTGAGTTGGGGTGGGCAGTCTAATGTGTGTTTTAGTATGGTCAGGGTGTGAGTTGGGGTGGGCAGTCTGGTTGTTTTAGTATGGTCAGGGCGTGAGTTGGGGTGGGCAGTCTAATGTGTGTTTTAGTATGGTCAGGGTGTGAGTTGGGGTGGGCAGTCTGTTTGTTTTAGTATGGTCAGGGCGTGAGTTGGGGTGGGCAGTCTATGTGTGTTTTAGTATGGTCAGGGCGTGAGTTGGGGTGGGCAGTCTATGTGTGTTTTAGTATGGTCAGGGCGTGAGTTGTGGTGGGCAGTCTATGTGTGTTTTTCTATGTTGGGGTTTTGAGTTCAGCCTAGTATGGTTCTCAATCAGAGGCAGGTGTCGTTGGCTGTAGCCTGGGTTTCACTTTAGAGTGGTGGCTGTTTGTTTCCGTGTCAGTGTTTGTCGCCACACGGTACTGTTTCGGTTTCGTTCATGTTCACGTTTATTGTTTTGTATTTTCATATTGTTCAGTTTATGTCTTTAAATAAACGTTATGGACACTTACCACACTGCGCATTGGTCCTCCGATCCTTCTCACTCCTCCTCCTCCTCCTCCTCCTCCTCCTCCTCAGAGGAGAAATGCCGTTACACTGGCGCCTTGCAACACCCGAGAGAGCAGAGCCCTGCAACACTCTGCTTTAAATGGGGTGTTGAATAGGTGTCAGCAGAGCACACACACACACACACACACACACACACACACACACACACACACACACACACACACACACACACACACACACACACACACACACACACACACACACACACACACACACACACACACACATACATTGACTAGGTGTCAACAGAGCAGAATCCTGGGTGTCCCTGGAGCCCTTCTGACAGCACTAAGTGGATAGTTTTGTGGGGATGTAGTGGTTTAGACTAGACTAGGGTGGAGGCTAGAAAGGCTGGAGGCTAGAGAGGCTGGAGACTAGAGAGGTTACATCCATGGGGAGTGAAGTCAGGGGATGTAGTGGTTTAGACTAGACTAGTGTGGAGGCTAGAGAGGCTGGAGGCTAGAGAGGCTGGAGACTAGAGAGGTTACATCCATGGGGAGTGAAGTCAGGGGATGTAGTGGTTTAGACTAGACTAGGGTGGAGGCTAGAGAGGCTGGAGGCTAGAGAGGCTGGAGACTAGAGAGGTTACATCCATGGGGAGTGAAGTCAGGGGATGTAGTGGTTTAGACTAGACTAGGGTGGAGGCTGGAGAGGCTGGAGGCTGGAGAGGCTACATGGTGGAGAGGTTACAGGCTGGAGGCTAGAGAGGTTACTGGCTAGAGAGGTTACTGGCTGGAGGCTAGAGAGGTTACTGGCTAGAGAGGTTAAAGGCTAGAGAGGTTTAAGGCTGGAAGCTAGAGAGGTTACAGGCTAGAGAGGTTACAGGCTAGAGAGGTTACAGGCTGGAGGCTAGAGAGGTTACTGGCTAGAGAGGTTACAGGCTAGAGACTAGAGTCTACATGTACCAGGCTACAGGCTAGAGAGGTTACAGGCTACAGGCTACAGGCTAGAGAGGTTACAGGCTAGAGGTTACAGGCTAGAGGCTAGAGTCTACATGTACCAGGCTACAGGCTAGAGAGGTTACAGGCTACAGGCTACAGGCTAGAGAGGTTACAGGCTAGAGGCTAGAGTCAACATGTACCAGGCTACAGGCTAGAGAGGTTACTGGCTAGAGAGGTTACAGGCTAGAGAGGTTACTGGCTAGAGAGAATACAGGCTAGAGAGGTTACAGGCTAGAGGTTACAGGCTAGAGACTAGAGTCCACATATACCAGGCTACAGGCTAGAGAGGTTACAGGCTACAGGCTACAGGCTACAGGCTAGAGAGGTTACAGGCTAGAGGTTACAGGCTAGAGGCTAGAGTCGACATGTACCAGGCTACAGGCTAAAGAGGTTACTGGCTAGAGAGGTTACAGGCTAGAGAGGTTACTGGCTAGAGAGAATACAGGCTAGAGAGGTTACAGGCTAGAGGTTACAGGCTAGAGACTAGAGTCCACATGTACCAGGCTACAGGCTAGAGAGGTTACAGGCTACAGGCTAGAGGCTGCATGTTACAGGCTACATGCTACATATTACAGTCTACAGGTTACAGGCTAGAATATACATGTTAGAGGCTAGAGGTTACAGGCTACAAGCTAGAGGTTACAGGCTACATGTTACAGGCTACAGGCTAGAGAGGTTACAGGCTAGAGGTTACAGGCTAGAGGCTAGAGTCTACATGTACCAGGCTATAGGCTAGAGAGGTTACAGGCTACAGGCTAGAGGCTACAGGCTTTAGGTTACAGGCTAGAAGCTATAGGCTACAGGCTACAGGCTAGAGGCTACAGGCTAGTAGTTATAGGCTAGAGCCTAGAGCCTACATGTTACAGGCTACATGTACCAGGCTACAGGCTACATGTTACAGGCTACATGCTACATATTACAGGCTACAGGCTACAGGCTAGAGGTTACAGGCTACATGTTACAGGTTACAGGCTAGAGGCTACATGTTACAGGCTACATGCTACATATTACAGACTTCAGGCTACAGGCTACATGTTACAGGCTACATGCTACATATTACAGGCTACATGTTACAGGCTACAGGCTACATGCTACGTATTACAGGCAACATGTTACAGGCTACATACTACATATTACAGGCTTCAGGCTACAGACTACAGGCTAGAGGTTACAGGCTACAGGTTACAGGCTAGAGAGGTTACAGGCTCGAGAATACAGGCACAGGCTACATGCTAGAGGTTACAGGCTACATGTTACAGGTTAGAGGCTAGAGGTTATAGGCTCGATGTTACAGGCTACAGGTTAGAGGCTACATGTTACAGGCTACATGCTAGAGGCTAGAGTAGACTACGGGCTACAGGTTTAACCCCTACGGGCTACAGGCTAGGGAGGGAGGGGACGCAGAGAGGGAGGCAGGTGGGGAGGCAGGGAGGGAGGCAGGGAGGGAGGGAGGCAGGTGGGGAGGCAGGTGGGGAGTCATGGAGGGAGGCAGGGAGGGAGGCAGGTGGGGAGACAGGGAGGGAGGCAGGGAGGGTGGCAGGGAGGGAGGCAGGTGCGGAGTCAGGGAGGGAGGCAGGTTGGGAGTCAGGGAGGGAGGCAGGTGTAGAGTCAGGGAGGGAGGCAGGGAGGGAGGCAGGGAGTGAGGCACGGAGTGAGGCACCTCAGGTAACAGCAGGCAGGCGATAAGGAGCCCCAGGTTATCACCTTCAAGGTGTCTCCTCTTTGATGGCTTGTCAGAACAATTTTGCCACGTTGAATAAAGGGAATTCTTTGACTGAGAAGCCAGACTCTGCATCAAGGAGTCTCTGTCAACAACATTGATGTGCTGTGATGTTGGGAGCTACAGTACGTGTGTCCATGGTTACGTGTGTCCATGGTTACGTGACAGGCTGATGTTGATGTATCTCCTAGTAACCTGTTTCTAACTATTATTAGGGCAGCATTCAGACCTCTTGACTGTTTTCCACATTTTGTTACGTTACAGCCTTATTCGAAAATGTATTACAAATAATTTTCCTCATCAATCTACACGCAATACCCCATAATGACAAAGCATAAACAGGTTTTTGCACATTTATAAAAAACTGAAATATGACATTTACATAAGTATTCAGACCCTTTACTCAGTACTTCATTGAAGCACCTTAGGCAGCGATTACAGCATTGTGTCTTCTTGGGTATGACGCTACAAGTTTGGCACGCCTGTACTTGGGGAGTTTCTCCCATTCTTCTCTGCAGATCCTCTCAAGCTCTGTCAGATTGGATGGGGAGCGTTGCTGCACAGCTATTTTCAGGTCTCTCCAGAGATGTTCAATCGGGTTCAAGTCCAGGCTCTGGCTGGGCCACTCAAGGACATTCAGAGACTTGTCCCGAAGCCACTCCTGCATTGTCTTGGCTGTGTGCTCAGGGTCATTGACCTGTTGAAACGTCAACCTTTGCCCCATTCTGAGGTCATTAGTGCTCTGGAGCAGGTTTTCATCAAGGTTCTCTTTGTACTTTTCTATGTTCATCTTTCCCTCGATCCTGACTAGTCTCCCAGTCCCTGCCACTGAAAAACATCCCCACATCATGATGCTGCCACCACCATACTTCACTGTAGGGATGGTGCCAGGTTTCCTCCAGACGTGACACTTGGCATTCAGGCCAAAGAGTTCAATCTTGGTTTCATCAGACCAGAGAATCTTGTTTTTCATGGTCTGAGAGTCTTTAGGTGCCTTTTGGCAGACTCCAAGCAGGCTATGTTATGTGCCTTTTACTGAGGAGTGGCTTCCGTCTGGCCACTTTACCAAAAAGCCCTTATTTGTGTAGTGCTGCAGAGATGGTTGTCCTTCTGGAAGGTTCTCTTACAGTATCTCCACAGAGGATCTCTTTAGCTATGTTAGAGTGACCATCAGGTTCTTGGTCACCTCACTAACCAAGGTACTTCTCCCCTGATTGTTCAGTTTGGCCAGGCGGCCAGCTCTAGGAAGAGTCTTGGTGGTTCCAAACTTCTTCCATTAAGAATTATGGGGGCCACTGTGTTCTTGGGGGATCTTCAATGCTGCAGAAATGTTTTGGTACCCTTCCCCAGATCTGTGCCTCGACACAATTCTGTTTTTGCTCTGACATGCACTGTCAACTGTGGGACCTTATATAGACAGATGTGTTGCCTTTCCAAATCATGTCCAACTAATTGAATTTACCACAGATGGACACCAATCAAGTTGTAGAAGGACGATCAATGGAAACAGGATGTACTTGAGCTCAATTTCCAGTCTCATAGCAAAGGATCTGAAAACTTATGTAAATAAGGTATTTTTGGTTTTATTTTTAAAAAGTGTCTAAAAACCTGTTTTCGCTGTGTCATTATGGGGTATGGTGTACTATATTTTGCTTCGTAAAAAAAAAGAAGGAATTTAATCAATTTTAGAATAAGGCTGTAACGTAACAATATGTGGAAAAGGTCAAGGAGTCTGAAAACGCCGAAAATATGAACCCTATACAATGGCACAGTGATGATTCATGGAGATTATAGAATTGTGTGTGTGTGTGTGTGTGTGTGTGTGTGTGTGTGTGTGTGTGTGTGTGTGTGTGTGTGTGTGATTGTGCATGATACATCCTCCCTGGTGAGATCCACACTAGAACACTACAGAAGATGCACACCTGGGCTGGCTAATTACCAACCTTCTCTACACAAGAGAACACCTGATACACACCTGGACTGGGGCATCATCAACCGTCTCTACACCAGAGAACACCTGGACTGGGGCATTACCAACCGTCTCTACACCAGAGAACACCTGATACACACCTGGACTGGCTAATTACCAACCGTTTCTACACCAGAGAACACCTGATACACACCTGGACTGGCTAATTACCAACCGTCTCTACACCAGAGAACACCGGATACACACCTGGACTGGCTAATTACCAACCGTCTCTACACCAGAGAACACCTGATACACACCTGGACTGGGGCATCACCAACCGTCTCTACATCAGATACACTCCTGGACTGGCTAATTACCAACCGTCTCTACACCAGAGAACACCTGATACACACCTGGGCTGGCTAATTACCAACCGTCTCTACACAAGAGAACACCTGATACACACCTGGACTGGCTAATTACCAACCGTCTCTGCACCAGAGAACACCTGATACACACCTGGACTGGCTAATTACCAACCGTCTCTACACCAGAGAACACCTGATACACACCTGGACTGGGGCATCACCAACCGTCTCTACATCAGAGAACACCTGATACACACCTGGACTGGCTAATAACCAACCGTCTCTACACCAGAGAACACCTGATACACACCTGGACTGGGGCATCACCAACCGTCTCTACACCAGAGAACACCTGATACACACCTGGACTGGCTAATTACCAACCGTCTCTACACCAGAGAACACGAGATACACACCTGGACTGGCTAATTACCAACCGTTTCTACACCAGAGAACACCTGATACACACCTGGACTGGCAAATTACCAACCGTCTCTACACCAGAGAACACCTGATACACACCTGGACTGGCTAATTACCAACTGTCTCTAAACCAGAGAACACCTGATACACACCTGGACTGGCTAATTACCAACCGTCTCTACACCAGAGAACACCTGATACACACCTGGACTGGGGCATCACCAACCGTCTCTACATCAGAGAACACCTGATACACACCTGGACTGGCTAATTACCAACCGTCTCTACACCAGAGAACACCAGATACACACCTGGACTGGCTAATTACCAACCGTTTCTACACCAGAGAACACCTGATACACAACTGGACTGGCAAATTAACAACCGTCTCTACACCAGAGAACACCTGATACACACCTGGACTGGCTAATTACCAACCGTCTCTACACCAGAGAACACCTGATACACACCTGGACTGGCTAATTACCAACCGTCTCTACACCAGAGAACACCTGATACACACCTGGACTGGGGCATCACCAACCGTCTCTACATCAGAGAACACCTGATACACACCTGGACTGGCTAATTACCAACCGTCTCTACACCAGAGAACACCTGATACACACCTGGACTGGCTAATTACCAACCGTCTCTACACCAGAGAACACCTGATACACACCTGGACTGGCTAATTACCAACCGTCTCTACACCAGAGAAATCCTGATACACACCTGGACTGGGGCATCACCAACCGTCTCTACATCAGATACACTCCTGGACTGAGGCATTACCAACCGTCTCTACACCAGAGAACACCTGATACAGACCTGTACTGGATAATTACCAACCATCTCTACACCTGATACACACCTGGACTGGGGCATCACCAACCATCTCTACACCAGAGAACACCTGATACACACCTGGACTGGGACATCACCAACCGTCTCTACACCAGAGAACACCTGATACACTCCTGGACTGGCTAATTACCAACCGTCTCTACACCAGAGAACACCTGATACACACCTGGGCTGGCTAATTACCAACCGTCTCTACACAAGAGAACACCTGATACACACCTGGACTGGCTAATTACCAACCGTCTCTGCACCAGAGAACACCTGATACACACCTGGACTGGCTAATTACCAACCGTCTCTACACCAGAGAACACCTGATACACACCTGGACTGGGGCATCACCAACCGTCTCTACATCAGAGAACACCTGATACACACCTGGACTGGCTAATAACCAACCGTCTCTACACCAGAGAACACCTGATACACACCTGGACTGGGGCATCACCAACCGTCTCTACACCAGAGAACACCTGATACACACCTGGACTGGGGCATCACCAACCGTCTCTTCATCAGAGAACACCTGATACACACCTGGACTGGCTAATTACCAACCGTCTCTACACCAGAGAACACCAGATACACACCTGGACTGGCTAATTACCAACCGTTTCTACACCAGAGAACACCTGATACACAACTGGACTGGCAAATTACCAACCGTCTCTACACCAGAGAACACCTGATACACACCTGGACTGGCTAATTACCAACCGTCTCTACACCAGAGAACACCTGATACACACCTGGACTGGCTAATTACCAACCGTCTCTACACCAGAGAACACCTGATACACACCTGGACTGGGGCATCACCAACCGTCTCTACATCAGAGAACACCTGATACACACCTGTACTGGCTAATTACCAACCGTCTCTACACCAGAGAACACCTGATACACACCTGGACTGGCTAATTACCAACCGTCTCTACACCAGAGAACACCTGATACACACCTGGACTGGCTAATTACCAACCGTCTCTACACCAGAGAACACCTGATACACACCTGGACTGGGGCATCACCAACCGTCTCTACATCAGATACACTCCTGGACTGAGGCATTACCAACCGTCTCTACACCAGAGAACACCTGATACACACCTGTACTGGATAATTACCAACCATCTCTACACCTGATACACACCTGGACTGGGGCATCACCAACCATCTCTACACCAGAGAACACCTGATACACACCTGGACTGGGACATCACCAACCGTCTCTACACCAGAGAACACCTGATACACACCTGGACTGAGGCATTACCAACCGTCTCTACACCAGAGAACACCTGATACACACCTGTACTGGATAATTACCAACCATCTCTACACCTGATAAACACCTGGACTGCGGCATCACCAACCATCTCTACACCAGAGAACACCTGATACACACCTGGACTGGGACATCACCAACCGTCTCTACATCAGAGAACACCTGATACACACCTGGACTGGCTAATAACCAACCGTCTCTACACCAGAGAACACCTGATACACACCTGGACTGGGGCATCAGCAACCGTCTCTACACCAGAGAACACCTGATACACACCTGGACTGTCTAATTACCAACCGTCTCTACACCAGAGAACACCAGATACAAACCTGGACTTGCTAATTACCAACCGTTTCTACACCAGAGAACACCTGATACACACCTGGACTGGCAAATTACCAACCGTCTCTACACCAGAGAACACCTGATACACACCTGGACTGGCTAATTACCAACCGTCTCTACACCAGAGAACACCTGATACACACCTGGACTGGCTAATTACCAACCGTCTCTACACCTGATACACACCTGGACTGGCTAATTACCAACCGTCTCTACACCAGAGAACACCTGATTCACACCTGGACCGGCTAATTACCAACCGTCTCTACACCAGAGAACACCTGATACACACCTGGACTGGCTAATTACCAACCGTCTCTACACCAGAGAACACCTGATACACACATGGACTGGGGCATCACCAACCGTCTCTACATCAGAGAACACCTGATACACACCTGGACTGGCTAATTACCAACCGTCTCTACACCAGAGAACACCTGATACACACCTGGACTGGGGCATCACCAACCGTCTCTACATCAGATACACTCCTGGACTGAGGCATTACCAACCGTCTCTACACCAGAGAACACCTGATACACACCTGGACTGGGACATCACCAACCGTCTCTACATCAGAGAACACCTGATACACACCTGGACTGGCTAATAACCAACCGTCTCTACACCAGAGAAAACCTGATACACACCTGGACTGGGGCATCACCAACCGTCTCTACACCAGAGAACACCTGATACACACCTGGACTGGCTAATTACCAACCGTCTCTACACCAGAGAACACCAGATACACACCTGGACTGGCTAATTACCAACCGTTTCTACACCAGAGAACACCTGATACACACCTGGACTGGCAAATTACCAACCGTCTCTACACCAGAGAACACCTGATACACACCTGGACTGGCTAATTACCAACCGTCTCTACACCAGAGAACACCTGATACACACCTGGACTGGCTAATTACCAACCGTCTCTACACCAGAGAACACCTGGACTGGCTAATTACCAACCGTCTCTACACCAGAGAACACCTGATTCACACCTGGACTGGGGCATCACCAACCGTCTCTACATCAGAGAACACCTGATACACACCTGGACTGGCTAATTACCAACCGTCTCTACACCAGAGAACACCTGATACACACCTGGACTGGGGCATCACCAACCGTCTCTACATCAGATACACTCCTGGACTGAGGCATTACCAACCGTCTCTACACCAGAGAACACCTGATACACACCTGTACTGGATAATTACCAACCATCTCTACACCTGATACACACCTGGACTGGGGCATCACCAACCATCTCTACACCAGAGAACACCTGATACACACCTGGACTGGGACATCACCAACCGTCTCTACACCAGAGAACACCTGATACACACCTGGACTGGGGCATTACCAACTGTCTCTACACCAGAGAACACCTGATACACACCTGGACTGGCTAATTACCAACCGTCTCTACACCAGAGAACACCTGATACACACCTGGAATGGCTAATTACCAACCGTCTCTACACCAGAGAACACCTGATACACACCTGGACTGGCTAATTACCAACCGTCTCTACACCAGAGAACACCTGATACACACATGGACTGGGGCATCACCAACCGTCTCTACATCAGAGAACACCTGATACACACCTGGACTGGCTAATTACCAACCGTCTCTACACCAGAGAACACCTGATACACACCTGGACTGGGGCATCACCAACCGTCTCTACATCAGATACACTCCTGGACTGAGGCATTACCAACCGTCTCTACACCAGAGAACACCTGATACACACCTGGACTGGGACATCACCAACCGTCTCTACATCAGAGAACACCTGATACACACCTGGACTGGCTAATAACCAACCGTCTCTACACCAGAGAAAACCTGATACACACCTGGACTGGGGCATCACCAACCGTCTCTACACCAGAGAACACCTGATACACACCTGGACTGGCTAATTACCAACCGTCTCTACACCAGAGAACACCAGATACACACCTGGACTGGCTAATTACCAACCGTCTCTACACCAGAGAACACCTGATACACACCTGGACTGGGGCATCACCAACCGTCTCTACATCAGATACACTCCTGGACTGAGGCATTACCAACCGTCTCTACACCAGAGAACACCTGATACACACCTGTACTGGATAATTACCAACCATCTCTACACCTGATACACACCTGGACTGGGGCATCACCAACCATCTCTACACCAGAGAACACCTGATACACACCTGGACTGGGACATCACCAACCGTCTCTACACCAGAGAACACCTGATACACACCTGGACTGGGGCATTACCAACTGTCTCTACACCAGAGAACACCTGATACACACCTGGACTGGCTAATTACCAACCGTCTCTACACCAGAGAACACCTGATACACACCTGGACTGGCTAATTACCAACCGTCTCTACACCAGAGAACACCTGATACACACCTGGACTGGCTAATTACCAACCGTCTCTACACCAGAGAACACCTGATACACACATGGACTGGGGCATCACCAACCGTCTCTACATCAGAGAACACCTGATACACACCTGGACTGGCTAATTACCAACCGTCTCTACACCAGAGAACACCTGATACACACCTGGACTGGGGCATCACCAACCGTCTCTACATCAGATACACTCCTGGACTGAGGCATTACCAACCGTCTCTACACCAGAGAACACCTGATACACACCTGGACTGGGACATCACCAACCGTCTCTACATCAGAGAACACCTGATACACACCTGGACTGGCTAATAACCAACCGTCTCTACACCAGAGAAAACCTGATACACACCTGGACTGGGGCATCACCAACCGTCTCTACACCAGAGAACATCTGATACACACCTGGACTGGCTAATTACCAACCGTCTCTACACCAGAGAACACCAGATACACACCTGGACTGGCTAATTACCAACCGTTTCTACACCAGAGAACACCTGATACACACCTGGACTGGCTAATTACCAACCGTCTCTACACCAGAGAACACCAGATACACACCTGGACTGGCTAATTACCAACCGTCTCTACACCAGAGAACACCTGATACACACCTGGACTGGCTAATTACCAACCGTCTCTACACCAGAGAACACCTGGACTGGCTAATTACCAACCGTCTCTACACCAGAGAACACCTGATTCACACCTGGACTGGGGCATCACCAACCGTCTCTACATCAGAGAACACCTGATACACACCTGGACTGGCTAATTACCAACCGTCTCTACACCAGAGAACACCTGATACACACCTGGACTGGGGCATCACCAACCGTCTCTACACCAGAGAACACCTGATACACACCTGGACTGGCTAATTACCAACCGTCTCTACACCAGAGAACACGAGATACACACCTGGACTGGCTAATTACCAACCGTTTTTACACCAGAGAACACCTGATACACACCTGGACTGGCAAATTACCAACCGTCTCTACACCAGAGAACACCTGATACACACCTGGAGTGGCTAATTACCAACTGTCTCTAAACCAGAGAACACCTGATACACACCTGGACTGGCTAATTACCAACCGTCTCTACACCAGAGAACACCTGATACACACCTGGACTGGGGCATCACCAACCGTCTCTACATCAGAGAACACCTGATACACACCTGGACTGGCTAATTACCAACCGTCTCTACACCAGAGAACACCAGATACACACCTGGACTGGCTAATTACCAACCGTTTCTACACCAGAGAACACCTGATACACAACTGGACTGGCAAATTACCAACCGTCTCTACACCAGAGAACACCTGATACACACCTGGACTGACTAATTACCAACCGTCTCTACACCAGAGAACACCTGATACACACCTGGACTGGCTAATTACCAACCGTCTCTACACCAGAGAACACCTGATACACACCTGGACTGGGGCATCACCAACCGTCTCTACATCAGAGAACACCTGATACACACCTGGACTGGCTAATTACCAACCGTCTCTACACCAGAGAACACCTGATACACACCTGGACTGGCTAATTACCAACCGTCTCTACACCAGAGAACACCTGATACACACCTGGACTGGGGCATCACCAACCGTCTCTACATCAGATACACTCCTGGACTGAGGCATTACCAACCGTCTCTACACCAGAGAACACCTGATACACACCTGGACTGGCTAATTACCAACCGTCTCTACACCAGAGAACACCTGATACACACCTGGACTGGGGCATCACCAACCGTCTCTACATCAGATACACTCCTGGACTGAGGCATTACCAACCGTCTCTACACCAGAGAACACCTGATACACACCTGGACTGGGACATCACCAACCGTCTCTACATCAGAGAACACCTGATACACACCTGGACTGGCTAATAACCAACCGTCTCTACACCAGAGAAAACCTGATACACACCTGGACTGGGGCATCACCAACCGTCTCTACACCAGAGAACACCAGATACACACCTGGACTGGCTAATTACCAACCGTTTCTACACCAGAGAACACCTGATACACACCTGGACTGGCAAATTACCAACCGTCTCTACACCAGAGAACACCTGATACACACCTGGACTGGCTAATTACCAACCGTCTCTACACCAGAGAACACCTGATACACACCTGGACTGGCTAATTACCAACCGTCTCTACACCAGAGAACACCTGGACTGGCTAATTACCAACCGTCTCTACACCAGAGAACACCTGATTCACACCTGGACTGGGGCATCACCAACCGTCTCTACATCAGAGAACACCTGATACACACCTGGACTGGCTAATTACCAACCGTCTCTACACCAGAGAACACCTGATACACACCTGGACTGGGGCATCACCAACCGTCTCTACACCAGAGAACACCTGATACACACCTGGACTGGCTAATTACCAACCGTCTCTACACCAGAGAACACGAGATACACACCTGGACTGGCTAATTACCAACCGTTTTTACACCAGAGAACACCTGATACACACCTGGACTGGCAAATTACCAACCGTCTCTAAACCAGAGAACACCTGATACACACCTGGACTGGCTAATTACCAACCGTCTCTACACCAGAGAACACCTGATACACACCTGGACTGGGGCATCACCAACCGTCTCTACATCAGAGAACACCTGATACACACCTGGACTGGCTAATTACCAACCGTCTCTACACCAGAGAACACCAGATACACACCTGGACTGGCTAATTACCAACCGTTTCTACACCAGAGAACACCTGATACACAACTGGACTGGCAAATTACCAACCGTCTCTACACCAGAGAACACCTGATACACACCTGGACTGGCTAATTACCAACCGTCTCTACACCAGAGAACACCTGATACACACCTGGACTGGCTAATTACCAACCGTCTCTACACCAGAGAACACCTGATACACACCTGGACTGGGGCATCACCAACCGTCTCTACATCAGAGAACACCTGATACACACCTGGACTGGCTAATTACCAACCGTCTCTACACCAGAGAACACCTGATACACACCTGGACTGGCTAATTACCAACCGTCTCTACACCAGAGAACACCTGATACACACCTGGACTGGCTAATTACCAACCGTCTCTACACCAGAGAACACCTGATACACACCTGGACTGGGGCATCACCAACCGTCTCTACATCAGATACACTCCTGGACTGAGGCATTACCAACCGTCTCTACACCAGAGAACACCTGATACAGACCTGTACTGGATAATTACCAACCATCTCTACACCTGATACACACCTGGACTGGGGCATCACCAACCATCTCTACACCAGAGAACACCTGATACACACCTGGACTGGGACATCACCAACCGTCTCTACACCAGAGAACACCTGATACACTCCTGGACTGGCTAATTACCAACCGTCTCTACACCAGAGAACACCTGATACACACCTGGGCTGGCTAATTACCAACCGTCTCTACACAAGAGAACACCTGATACACACCTGGACTGGCTAATTACCAACCGTCTCTGCACCAGAGAACACCTGATACACACCTGGACTGGCTAATTACCAACCGTCTCTACACCAGAGAACACCTGATACACACCTGGACTGGGGCATCACCAACCGTCTCTACATCAGAGAACACCTGATACACACCTGGACTGGCTAATAACCAACCGTCTCTACACCAGAGAACACCTGATACACACCTGGACTGGGGCATCACCAACCGTCTCTACACCAGAGAACACCTGATACACACCTGGACTGGCTAATTACCAACCGTCTCTACACCAGAGAACACCTGATACACACCTGGACTGGCTAATTACCAACCGTCTCTACACCAGAGAACACCTGATACACACCTGGACTGGGGCATCACCAACCGTCTCTACATCAGATACACTCCTGGACTGAGGCATTACCAACCGTCTCTACACCAGAGAACACCTGATACACACCTGGACTGGCTAATTACCAACCGTCTCTACACCAGAGAACACCTGATACACACCTGGACTGGGGCATCACCAACCGTCTCTACATCAGATACACTCCTGGACTGAGGCATTACCAACCGTCTCTACACCAGAGAACACCTGATACACACCTGGACTGGGACATCACCAACCGTCTCTACATCAGAGAACACCTGATACACACCTGGACTGGCTAATAACCAACCGTCTCTACACCAGAGAAAACCTGATACACACCTGGACTGGGGCATCACCAACCGTCTCTACACCAGAGAACACCAGATACACACCTGGACTGGCTAATTACCAACCGTTTCTACACCAGAGAACACCTGATACACACCTGGACTGGCAAATTACCAACCGTCTCTACACCAGAGAACACCTGATACACACCTGGACTGGCTAATTACCAACCGTCTCTACACCAGAGAACACCTGATACACACCTGGACTGGCTAATTACCAACCGTCTCTACACCAGAGAACACCTGGACTGGCTAATTACCAACCGTCTCTACACCAGAGAACACCTGATACACTCCTGGACTGGCTAATTACCAACCGTCTCTACACCAGAGAACACCTGATACACACCTGGGCTGGCTAATTACCAACCGTCTCTACACAAGAGAACACCTGATACACACCTGGACTGGCTAATTACCAACCGTCTCTGCACCAGAGAACACCTGATACACACCTGGACTGGCTAATTACCAACCGTCTCTACACCAGAGAACACCTGATACACACCTGGACTGGGGCATCACCAACCGTCTCTACATCAGAGAACACCTGATACACACCTGGACTGGCTAATAACCAACCGTCTCTACACCAGAGAACACCTGATACACACCTGGACTGGGGCATCACCAACCGTCTCTACATCAGAGAACACCTGATACACACCTGGACTGGCTAATTACCAACCGTCTCTACACCAGAGAACACCAGATACACACCTGGACTGGCTAATTACCAACCGTTTCTACACCAGAGAACACCTGATACACAACTGGACTGGCAAATTACCAACCGTCTCTACACCAGAGAACACCTGATACACACCTGGACTGACTAATTACCAACCGTCTCTACACCAGAGAACACCTGATACACACCTGGACTGGCTAATTACCAACCGTCTCTACACCAGAGAACACCTGATACACACCTGGACTGGGGCATCACCAACCGTCTCTACATCAGAGAACACCTGATACACACCTGGACTGGCTAATTACCAACCGTCTCTACACCAGAGAACACCTGATACACACCTGGACTGGCTAATTACCAACCGTCTCTACACCAGAGAACACCTGATACACACCTGGACTGGGGCATCACCAACCGTCTCTACATCAGATACACTCCTGGACTGAGGCATTACCAACCGTCTCTACACCAGAGAACACCTGATACACACCTGGACTGGCTAATTACCAACCGTCTCTACACCAGAGAACACCTGATACACACCTGGACTGGGGCATCACCAACCGTCTCTACATCAGATACACTCCTGGACTGAGGCATTACCAACCGTCTCTACACCAGAGAACACCTGATACACACCTGGACTGGGACATCACCAACCGTCTCTACATCAGAGAACACCTGATACACACCTGGACTGGCTAATAACCAACCGTCTCTACACCAGAGAAAACCTGATACACACCTGGACTGGGGCATCACCAACCGTCTCTACACCAGAGAACACCAGATACACACCTGGACTGGCTAATTACCAACCGTTTCTACACCAGAGAACACCTGATACACACCTGGACTGGCAAATTACCAACCGTCTCTACACCAGAGAACACCTGATACACACCTGGACTGGCTAATTACCAACCGTCTCTACACCAGAGAACACCTGATACACACCTGGACTGGCTAATTACCAACCGTCTCTACACCAGAGAACACCTGGACTGGCTAATTACCAACCGTCTCTACACCAGAGAACACCTGATTCACACCTGGACTGGGGCATCACCAACCGTCTCTACATCAGAGAACACCTGATACACACCTGGACTGGCTAATTACCAACCGTCTCTACACCAGAGAACACCTGATACACACCTGGACTGGGGCATCACCAACCGTCTCTACACCAGAGAACACCTGATACACACCTGGACTGGCTAATTACCAACCGTCTCTACACCAGAGAACACGAGATACACACCTGGACTGGCTAATTACCAACCGTTTTTACACCAGAGAACACCTGATACACACCTGGACTGGCAAATTACCAACCGTCTCTAAACCAGAGAACACCTGATACACACCTGGACTGGCTAATTACCAACCGTCTCTACACCAGAGAACACCTGATACACACCTGGACTGGGGCATCACCAACCGTCTCTACATCAGAGAACACCTGATACACACCTGGACTGGCTAATTACCAACCGTCTCTACACCAGAGAACACCAGATACACACCTGGACTGGCTAATTACCAACCGTTTCTACACCAGAGAACACCTGATACACAACTGGACTGGCAAATTACCAACCGTCTCTACACCAGAGAACACCTGATACACACCTGGACTGGCTAATTACCAACCGTCTCTACACCAGAGAACACCTGATACACACCTGGACTGGCTAATTACCAACCGTCTCTACACCAGAGAACACCTGATACACACCTGGACTGGGGCATCACCAACCGTCTCTACATCAGAGAACACCTGATACACACCTGGACTGGCTAATTACCAACCGTCTCTACACCAGAGAACACCTGATACACACCTGGACTGGCTAATTACCAACCGTCTCTACACCAGAGAACACCTGATACACACCTGGACTGGCTAATTACCAACCGTCTCTACACCAGAGAACACCTGATACACACCTGGACTGGGGCATCACCAACCGTCTCTACATCAGATACACTCCTGGACTGAGGCATTACCAACCGTCTCTACACCAGAGAACACCTGATACAGACCTGTACTGGATAATTACCAACCATCTCTACACCTGATACACACCTGGACTGGGGCATCACCAACCATCTCTACACCAGAGAACACCTGATACACACCTGGACTGGGACATCACCAACCGTCTCTACACCAGAGAACACCTGATACACTCCTGGACTGGCTAATTACCAACCGTCTCTACACCAGAGAACACCTGATACACACCTGGGCTGGCTAATTACCAACCGTCTCTACACAAGAGAACACCTGATACACACCTGGACTGGCTAATTACCAACCGTCTCTGCACCAGAGAACACCTGATACACACCTGGACTGGCTAATTACCAACCGTCTCTACACCAGAGAACACCTGATACACACCTGGACTGGGGCATCACCAACCGTCTCTACATCAGAGAACACCTGATACACACCTGGACTGGCTAATAACCAACCGTCTCTACACCAGAGAACACCTGATACACACCTGGACTGGGGCATCACCAACCGTCTCTACACCAGAGAACACCTGATACACACCTGGACTGGCTAATTACCAACCGTCTCTACACCAGAGAACACCTGATACACACCTGGACTGGCTAATTACCAACCGTCTCTACACCAGAGAACACCTGATACACACCTGGACTGGGGCATCACCAACCGTCTCTACATCAGATACACTCCTGGACTGAGGCATTACCAACCGTCTCTACACCAGAGAACACCTGATACACACCTGGACTGGCTAATTACCAACCGTCTCTACACCAGAGAACACCTGATACACACCTGGACTGGGGCATCACCAACCGTCTCTACATCAGATACACTCCTGGACTGAGGCATTACCAACCGTCTCTACACCAGAGAACACCTGATACACACCTGGACTGGGACATCACCAACCGTCTCTACATCAGAGAACACCTGATACACACCTGGACTGGCTAATAACCAACCGTCTCTACACCAGAGAAAACCTGATACACACCTGGACTGGGGCATCACCAACCGTCTCTACACCAGAGAACACCAGATACACACCTGGACTGGCTAATTACCAACCGTTTCTACACCAGAGAACACCTGATACACACCTGGACTGGCAAATTACCAACCGTCTCTACACCAGAGAACACCTGATACACACCTGGACTGGCTAATTACCAACCGTCTCTACACCAGAGAACACCTGATACACACCTGGACTGGCTAATTACCAACCGTCTCTACACCAGAGAACACCTGGACTGGCTAATTACCAACCGTCTCTACACCAGAGAACACCTGATACACTCCTGGACTGGCTAATTACCAACCGTCTCTACACCAGAGAACACCTGATACACACCTGGGCTGGCTAATTACCAACCGTCTCTACACAAGAGAACACCTGATACACACCTGGACTGGCTAATTACCAACCGTCTCTGCACCAGAGAACACCTGATACACACCTGGACTGGCTAATTACCAACCGTCTCTACACCAGAGAACACCTGATACACACCTGGACTGGGGCATCACCAACCGTCTCTACATCAGAGAACACCTGATACACACCTGGACTGGCTAATAACCAACCGTCTCTACACCAGAGAACACCTGATACACACCTGGACTGGGGCATCACCAACCGTCTCTACACCAGAGAACACCTGATACACACCTGGACTGGCTAATTACCAACCGTCTCTACACCAGAGAACACCTGATACACACCTGGACTGGCTAATTACCAACCGTCTCTACACCAGAGAACACCTGATACACACCTGGACTGGGGCATCACCAACCGTCTCTACATCAGATACACTCCTGGACTGAGGCATTACCAACCGTCTCTACACCAGAGAACACCTGATACACACCTGGACTGGCTAATTACCAACCGTCTCTACACCAGAGAACACCTGATACACACCTGGACTGGGGCATCACCAACCGTCTCTACATCAGATACACTCCTGGACTGAGGCATTACCAACCGTCTCTACACCAGAGAACACCTGATACACACCTGGACTGGGACATCACCAACCGTCTCTACATCAGAGAACACCTGATACACACCTGGACTGGCTAATAACCAACCGTCTCTACACCAGAGAAAACCTGATACACACCTGGACTGGGGCATCACCAACCGTCTCTACACCAGAGAACACCAGATACACACCTGGACTGGCTAATTACCAACCGTTTCTACACCAGAGAACACCTGATACACACCTGGACTGGCAAATTACCAACCGTCTCTACACCAGAGAACACCTGATACACACCTGGACTGGCTAATTACCAACCGTCTCTACACCAGAGAACACCTGATACACACCTGGACTGGCTAATTACCAACCGTCTCTACACCAGAGAACACCTGGACTGGCTAATTACCAACCGTCTCTACACCAGAGAACACCTGATTCACACCTGGACTGGGGCATCACCAACCGTCTCTACACCAGAGAACACCTGATACACACCTGGACTGGCTAATTACCAACCGTCTCTACACCAGAGAACACCTGATACACACCTGGACTGGGGCATCACCAACCGTCTCTACATCAGATACACTCCTGGACTGAGGCATTACCAACCGTCTCTACACCAGAGAACACCTGATACAGACCTGTACTGGATAATTACCAACCATCTCTACACCTGATACACACCTGGACTGGGGCATCACCAACCATCTCTACACCAGAGAACACCTGATACACACCTGGACTGGGACATCACCAACCGTCTCTACACCAGAGAACACCTGATACACTCCTGGACTGGCTAATTACCAACCGTCTCTACACCAGAGAACACCTGATACACACCTGGGCTGGCTAATTACCAACCGTCTCTACACAAGAGAACACCTGATACACACCTGGACTGGCTAATTACCAACCGTCTCTGCACCAGAGAACACCTGATACACACCTGGACTGGCTAATTACCAACCGTCTCTACACCAGAGAACACCTGATACACACCTGGACTGGGGCATCACCAACCGTCTCTACATCAGAGAACACCTGATACACACCTGGACTGGCTAATAACCAACCGTCTCTACACCAGAGAACACCTGATACACACCTGGACTGGGGCATCACCAACCGTCTCTACACCAGAGAACACCTGATACACACCTGGACTGGCTAATTACCAACCGTCTCTACACCAGAGAACACGAGATACACACCTGGACTGGCTAATTACCAACCGTTTCTACACCAGAGAACACCTGATACACACCTGGACTGGCAAATTACCAACCGTCTCTACACCAGAGAACACCTGATACACACCTGGACTGGCTAATTACCAACCGTCTCTACACCAGAGAACACCTGATACACACCTGGACTGGGGCATCACCAACCGTCTCTACACCAGAGAACACCTGATACACACCTGGACTGGGGCATCACCAACCGTCTCTACATCAGAGAACACCTGATACACACCTGGACTGGCTAATTACCAACCGTCTCTACACCAGAGAACACCAGATACACACCTGGACTGGCTAATTACCAACCGTTTCTACACCAGAGAACACCTGATACACAACTGGACTGGCAAATTACCAACCGTCTCTACACCAGAGAACACCTGATACACACCTGGACTGGCTAATTACCAACCGTCTCTACACCAGAGAACACCTGATACACACCTGGACTGGCTAATTACCAACCGTCTCTACACCAGAGAACACCTGATACACACCTGGACTGGGGCATCACCAACCGTCTCTACATCAGAGAACACCTGATACACACCTGTACTGGCTAATTACCAACCGTCTCTACACCAGAGAACACCTGATACACACCTGGACTGGCTAATTACCAACCGTCTCTACACCAGAGAACACCTGATACACACCTGGACTGGCTAATTACCAACCGTCTCTACACCAGAGAACACCTGATACACACCTGGACTGGGGCATCACCAACCGTCTCTACATCAGATACACTCCTGGACTGAGGCATTACCAACCGTCTCTACACCAGAGAACACCTGATACACACCTGTACTGGATAATTACCAACCATCTCTACACCTGATACACACCTGGACTGGGGCATCACCAACCATCTCTACACCAGAGAACACCTGATACACACCTGGACTGGGACATCACCAACCGTCTCTACACCAGAGAACACCTGATACACACCTGGACTGAGGCATTACCAACCGTCTCTACACCAGAGAACACCTGATACACACCTGTACTGGATAATTACCAACCATCTCTACACCTGATAAACACCTGGACTGCGGCATCACCAACCATCTCTACACCAGAGAACACCTGATACACACCTGGACTGGGACATCACCAACCGTCTCTACATCAGAGAACACCTGATACACACCTGGACTGGCTAATAACCAACCGTCTCTACACCAGAGAACACCTGATACACACCTGGACTGGGGCATCAGCAACCGTCTCTACACCAGAGAACACCTGATACACACCTGGACTGTCTAATTACCAACCGTCTCTACACCAGAGAACACCAGATACAAACCTGGACTTGCTAATTACCAACCGTTTCTACACCAGAGAACACCTGATACACACCTGGACTGGCAAATTACCAACCGTCTCTACACCAGAGAACACCTGATACACACCTGGACTGGCTAATTACCAACCGTCTCTACACCAGAGAACACCTGATACACACCTGGACTGGCTAATTACCAACCGTCTCTACACCTGATACACACCTGGACTGGCTAATTACCAACCGTCTCTACACCAGAGAACACCTGATTCACACCTGGACCGGCTAATTACCAACCGTCTCTACACCAGAGAACACCTGATACACACCTGGACTGGCTAATTACCAACCGTCTCTACACCAGAGAACACCTGATACACACATGGACTGGGGCATCACCAACCGTCTCTACATCAGAGAACACCTGATACACACCTGGACTGGCTAATTACCAACCGTCTCTACACCAGAGAACACCTGATACACACCTGGACTGGGGCATCACCAACCGTCTCTACATCAGATACACTCCTGGACTGAGGCATTACCAACCGTCTCTACACCAGAGAACACCTGATACACACCTGGACTGGGACATCACCAACCGTCTCTACATCAGAGAACACCTGATACACACCTGGACTGGCTAATAACCAACCGTCTCTACACCAGAGAAAACCTGATACACACCTGGACTGGGGCATCACCAACCGTCTCTACACCAGAGAACACCTGATACACACCTGGACTGGCTAATTACCAACCGTCTCTACACCAGAGAACACCAGATACACACCTGGACTGGCTAATTACCAACCGTTTCTACACCAGAGAACACCTGATACACACCTGGACTGGCAAATTACCAACCGTCTCTACACCAGAGAACACCTGATACACACCTGGACTGGCTAATTACCAACCGTCTCTACACCAGAGAACACCTGATACACACCTGGACTGGCTAATTACCAACCGTCTCTACACCAGAGAACACCTGGACTGGCTAATTACCAACCGTCTCTACACCAGAGAACACCTGATTCACACCTGGACTGGGGCATCACCAACCGTCTCTACATCAGAGAACACCTGATACACACCTGGACTGGCTAATTACCAACCGTCTCTACACCAGAGAACACCTGATACACACCTGGACTGGGGCATCACCAACCGTCTCTACATCAGATACACTCCTGGACTGAGGCATTACCAACCGTCTCTACACCAGAGAACACCTGATACACACCTGTACTGGATAATTACCAACCATCTCTACACCTGATACACACCTGGACTGGGGCATCACCAACCATCTCTACACCAGAGAACACCTGATACACACCTGGACTGGGACATCACCAACCGTCTCTACACCAGAGAACACCTGATACACACCTGGACTGGGGCATTACCAACTGTCTCTACACCAGAGAACACCTGATACACACCTGGACTGGCTAATTACCAACCGTCTCTACACCAGAGAACACCTGATACACACCTGGACTGGCTAATTACCAACCGTCTCTACACCAGAGAACACCTGATACACACCTGGACTGGCTAATTACCAACCGTCTCTACACCAGAGAACACCTGATACACACATGGACTGGGGCATCACCAACCGTCTCTACATCAGAGAACACCTGATACACACCTGGACTGGCTAATTACCAACCGTCTCTACACCAGAGAACACCTGATACACACCTGGACTGGGGCATCACCAACCGTCTCTACATCAGATACACTCCTGGACTGAGGCATTACCAACCGTCTCTACACCAGAGAACACCTGATACACACCTGGACTGGGACATCACCAACCGTCTCTACATCAGAGAACACCTGATACACACCTGGACTGGCTAATAACCAACCGTCTCTACACCAGAGAAAACCTGATACACACCTGGACTGGGGCATCACCAACCGTCTCTACACCAGAGAACACCTGATACACACCTGGACTGGCTAATTACCAACCGTCTCTACACCAGAGAACACCAGATACACACCTGGACTGGCTAATTACCAACCGTCTCTACACCAGAGAACACCTGATACACACCTGGACTGGGGCATCACCAACCGTCTCTACATCAGATACACTCCTGGACTGAGGCATTACCAACCGTCTCTACACCAGAGAACACCTGATACACACCTGTACTGGATAATTACCAACCATCTCTACACCTGATACACACCTGGACTGGGGCATCACCAACCATCTCTACACCAGAGAACACCTGATACACACCTGGACTGGGACATCACCAACCGTCTCTACACCAGAGAACACCTGATACACACCTGGACTGGGGCATTACCAACTGTCTCTACACCAGAGAACACCTGATACACACCTGGACTGGCTAATTACCAACCGTCTCTACACCAGAGAACACCTGATACACACCTGGACTGGCTAATTACCAACCGTCTCTACACCAGAGAACACCTGATACACACCTGGACTGGCTAATTACCAACCGTCTCTACACCAGAGAACACCTGATACACACATGGACTGGGGCATCACCAACCGTCTCTACATCAGAGAACACCTGATACACACCTGGACTGGCTAATTACCAACCGTCTCTACACCAGAGAACACCTGATACACACCTGGACTGGGGCATCACCAACCGTCTCTACATCAGATACACTCCTGGACTGAGGCATTACCAACCGTCTCTACACCAGAGAACACCTGATACACACCTGGACTGGGACATCACCAACCGTCTCTACATCAGAGAACACCTGATACACACCTGGACTGGCTAATAACCAACCGTCTCTACACCAGAGAAAACCTGATACACACCTGGACTGGGGCATCACCAACCGTCTCTACACCAGAGAACACCTGATACACACCTGGACTGGCTAATTACCAACCGTCTCTACACCAGAGAACACCAGATACACACCTGGACTGGCTAATTACCAACCGTTTCTACACCAGAGAACACCTGATACACACCTGGACTGGCAAATTACCAACCGTCTCTACACCAGAGAACACCTGATACACACCTGGACTGGCTAATTACCAACCGTCTCTACACCAGAGAACACCTGATACACACCTGGACTGGCTAATTACCAACCGTCTCTACACCAGAGAACACCTGGACTGGCTAATTACCAACCGTCTCTACACCAGAGAACACCTGATTCACACCTGGACTTGGGCATCACCAACCGTCTCTACATCAGAGAACACCTGATACACACCTGGACTGGCTAATTACCAACCGTCTCTACACCAGAGAACACCTGATACACACCTGGACTGGGGCATCACCAACCGTCTCTACATCAGATACACTCCTGGACTGAGGCATTACCAACCGTCTCTACACCAGAGAACACCTGATACACACCTGTACTGGATAATTACCAACCATCTCTAAACCTGATACACACCTGGACTGGGGCATCACCAACCATCTCTACACCAGAGAACACCTGATACACACCTGGACTGGGACATCACCAACCGTCTCTACACCAGAGAACACCTGATACACACCTGGACTGGGGCATTACCAACTGTCTCTACACCAGAGAACACCTGATACACACCTGGACTGGCTAATTACCCACCGTCTCTACACCAGAGAACACCTGATACACACCTGGACTGGCTAATTACCAACCGTCTCTACACCAGAGAACACCTGATACACACCTGGACTGGCTAATTACCAACCGTCTCTACACCAGAGAACACCTGATACACACCTGGACTGGGGCATCACCAACCGTCTCTACATCAGAGAACACCTGATACACACCTGGACTGGCTAATTACCAACCGTCTCTACACCAGAGAACACCTGATACACACCTGGACTGGGGCATCACCAACCGTCTCTACATCAGATACACTCCTGGACTGAGGCATTACCAACCGTCTCTACACCAGAGAACACCTGATACACACCTGTACTGGATAATTACCAACCATCTCTACACCTGATACACACCTGGACTGGGGCATCACCAACCATCTCTACACCAGAGAACACCTGATACACACCTGGACTGGGACATCACCAACCGTCTCTACACCAGAGAACACCTGATACACACCTGGACTGGGGCATTACCAACTGTCTCTACACCAGAGAACATCTGATACACACCTGGACTGGCTAATTACCAACCGTCTCTACACCAGAGAACACCTGATACACACCTGGACTGGCTAATTACCAACCGTCTCTACACCAGAGAACACCTGATACACACCTGGACTGGCTAATTACCAACCGTCTCTGCACCAGAAAACACCTGATACACACCTGGACTGGCTAATTACCAACCGTCTCTACACCAGAGAACACCTGATACACACCTGGACTGGCTAATTACCAACCGTCTCTACACCAGAGAACACCTGATACACACCTGGACTGGCTAATTACCAACCGTCTCTACACCAGAGAACACCTGATACACACCTGGACTGGCTAATTACCAACCGTCTCTACACCAGAGAACACCTGATACACACCTGGACTGGCTAATTACCAATTGTCTCTACACCAGAGAACACCTGATACACACCTGGACTGGTGCATCACCAACCGTCTCTACATCAGAGAACACCTGATACACACCTGGACTGGCTAATTACCAACCGTCTCTACACCAGAGAACACCTGATACACACCTGGACTGGGGCATCACCAACCGTCTCTACATCAGATACACTCCTGGACTGAGGCATTACCAACCGTGTCTACACCAGAGAACACCTGATACACACCTGTACTGGATAATTACCAACCATCTCTACACCTGATACACACCTGGACTGGGGCATCACCAACCATCTCTACACCAGAGAACACCTGATACACACCTGGACTGGGACATCACCAACCGTCTCTACACCAGAGAACACCTGATACACACCTGGACTGAGGCATTACCAACCGTCTCTACACCAGAGAACACCTGATACACACCTGTACTGGATAATTACCAACCATCTCTACACCTGATACACACCTGGACTGGGGCATCACCAACCATCTCTACACCAGAGAACACCTGATACACACCTGGACTGGGACATCACCAACCGTCTCTACATCAGAGAACACCTGATACACACCTGGACTGGCTAATAACCAACCATCTCTACACCAGAGAACACCTGATACACACCTGGACTGGGGCATCACCAACCGTCTCTACACCAGAGAACACCTGATACACACCTGGACTGGCTAATTACCAACCGTCTCTACACCAGAGAACACCAGATACACACCTGGACTGGCTAATTACCAACCGTTTCTACACCAGAGAACACCTGATACACACCTGGACTGGCTAATTACCAACCGTCTCTACACCAGAGAACACCTGATACACACCTGGACTGGCTAATTACCAACCGTCTCTACACCAGAGAACACCTGATTCACACCTGGACTGGGGCATCACCAACCGTCTCTACATCAGAGAACACCTGATACACACCTGGACTGGCTAATTACCAACCGTCTCTACACCAGAGAACACCTGATACACACCTGGACTGGGGCATCACCAACCGTCTCTACATCAGATACACTCCTGGACTGAGGCATTACCAACCGTCTCTACACCAGAGAACACCTGATACACACCTGTACTGGATAATTACCAACCATCTCTACACCTGATACACACCTGGACTGGGGCATCACCAACCATCTCTACACCAGAGAACACCTGATACACACCTGGACTGGGACATCACCAACCGTCTCTACACCAGAGAACACCTGATACACACCTGGACTGGGGCATTACCAACTGTCTCTACACCAGAGAACACCTGATACACACCTGGACTGGCTAATTACCAACCGTCTCTACACCAGAGAACACCTGATACACACCTGGACTGGCTAATTACCAACCGTCTCTACACCAGAGAACACCTGATACACACCTGGACTGGCTAATTACCAACCGTCTCTACACCAGAGAACACCTGATACACACCTGGACTGGGGCTTCACCAACCGTCTCTACATCAGAGAACACCTGATACACACCTGGACTGGGTAATTACCAACCGTCTCTACACCAGAGAACACCTGATACACACCTGGACTGGGGCATCACCAACCGTCTCTACATCAGAGAACACCTGATACACACCTGGACTGGCTAATAACCAACCGTCTCTACACCAGAGAACACCTGATACACACCTGGACTGGGGCATCACCAACCGTCTCTACACCAGAGAACACCTGATACACACCTGGACTGGCTAATTACCAACCGTCTCTACACCAGAGAACACGAGATACACACCTGGACTGGCTAATTACCAACCGTTTCTACACCAGAGAACACCTGATACACACCTGGACTGGCAAATTACCAACCGTCTCTACACCAGAGAACACCTGATACACACCTGGACTGGCTAATTACCAACCGTCTCTACACCAGAGAACACCTGATACACACCTGGACTGGGGCATCACCAACCGTCTCTACACCAGAGAACACCTGATACACACCTGGACTGGGGCATCACCAACCGTCTCTACACCAGAGAACACCTGATACACACCTGGACTGGCTAATTACCAACCGTCTCTACACCAGAGAACACGAGATACACACCTGGACTGGCTAATTACCAACCGTTTCTACACCAGAGAACACCTGATACACACCTGGACTGGCAAATTACCAACCGTCTCTACACCAGAGAACACCTGATACACACCTGGACTGGCTAATTACCAACCGTCTCTACACCAGAGAACACCTGATACACACCTGGACTGGGGCATCACCAACCGTCTCTACACCAGAGAACACCTGATACACACCTGGACTGGGGCATCACCAACCGTCTCTACATCAGAGAACACCTGATACACACCTGGACTGGCTAATTACCAACCGTCTCTACACCAGAGAACACCAGATACACACCTGGACTGGCTAATTACCAACCGTTTCTACACCAGAGAACACCTGATACACAACTGGACTGGCAAATTACCAACCGTCTCTACACCAGAGAACACCTGATACACACCTGGACTGGCTAATTACCAACCGTCTCTACACCAGAGAACACCTGATACACACCTGGACTGGCTAATTACCAACCGTCTCTACACCAGAGAACACCTGATACACACCTGGACTGGGGCATCACCAACCGTCTCTACATCAGAGAACACCTGATACACACCTGTACTGGCTAATTACCAACCGTCTCTACACCAGAGAACACCTGATACACACCTGGACTGGCTAATTACCAACCGTCTCTACACCAGAGAACACCTGATACACACCTGGACTGGGGCATCACCAACCGTCTCTACATCAGATACACTCCTGGACTGAGGCATTACCAACCGTCTCTACACCAGAGAACACCTGATACACACCTGTACTGGATAATTACCAACCATCTCTACACCTGATACACACCTGGACTGGGGCATCACCAACCATCTCTACACCAGAGAACACCTGATACACACCTGGACTGGGACATCACCAACCGTCTCTACACCAGAGAACACCTGATACACACCTGGACTGAGGCATTACCAACCGTCTCTACACCAGAGAACACCTGATACACACCTGTACTGGATAATTACCAACCATCTCTACACCTGATAAACACCTGGACTGCGGCATCACCAACCATCTCTACACCAGAGAACACCTGATACACACCTGGACTGGGACATCACCAACCGTCTCTACATCAGAGAACACCTGATACACACCTGGACTGGCTAATAACCAACCGTCTCTACACCAGAGAACACCTGATACACACCTGGACTGGGGCATCAGCAACCGTCTCTACACCAGAGAACACCTGATACACACCTGGACTGTCTAATTACCAACCGTCTCTACACCAGAGAACACCAGATACAAACCTGGACTTGCTAATTACCAACCGTTTCTACACCAGAGAACACCTGATACACACCTGGACTGGCAAATTACCAACCGTCTCTACACCAGAGAACACCTGATACACACCTGGACTGGCTAATTACCAACCGTCTCTACACCAGAGAACACCTGATACACACCTGGACTGGCTAATTACCAACCGTCTCTACACCTGATACACACCTGGACTGGCTAATTACCAACCGTCTCTACACCAGAGAACACCTGATTCACACCTGGACCGGCTAATTACCAACCGTCTCTACACCAGAGAACACCTGATACACACCTGGACTGGCTAATTACCAACCGTCTCTACACCAGAGAACACCTGATACACACATGGACTGGGGCATCACCAACCGTCTCTACATCAGAGAACACCTGATACACACCTGGACTGGCTAATTACCAACCGTCTCTACACCAGAGAACACCTGATACACACCTGGACTGGGGCATCACCAACCGTCTCTACATCAGATACACTCCTGGACTGAGGCATTACCAACCGTCTCTACACCAGAGAACACCTGATACACACCTGGACTGGGACATCACCAACCGTCTCTACATCAGAGAACACCTGATACACACCTGGACTGGCTAATAACCAACCGTCTCTACACCAGAGAAAACCTGATACACACCTGGACTGGGGCATCACCAACCGTCTCTACACCAGAGAACACCTGATACACACCTGGACTGGCTAATTACCAACCGTCTCTACACCAGAGAACACCAGATACACACCTGGACTGGCTAATTACCAACCGTTTCTACACCAGAGAACACCTGATACACACCTGGACTGGCAAATTACCAACCGTCTCTACACCAGAGAACACCTGATACACACCTGGACTGGCTAATTACCAACCGTCTCTACACCAGAGAACACCTGATACACACCTGGACTGGCTAATTACCAACCGTCTCTACACCAGAGAACACCTGGACTGGCTAATTACCAACCGTCTCTACACCAGAGAACACCTGATTCACACCTGGACTGGGGCATCACCAACCGTCTCTACATCAGAGAACACCTGATACACACCTGGACTGGCTAATTACCAACCGTCTCTACACCAGAGAACACCTGATACACACCTGGACTGGGGCATCACCAACCGTCTCTACATCAGATACACTCCTGGACTGAGGCATTACCAACCGTCTCTACACCAGAGAACACCTGATACACACCTGTACTGGATAATTACCAACCATCTCTACACCTGATACACACCTGGACTGGGGCATCACCAACCATCTCTACACCAGAGAACACCTGATACACACCTGGACTGGGACATCACCAACCGTCTCTACACCAGAGAACACCTGATACACACCTGGACTGGGGCATTACCAACTGTCTCTACACCAGAGAACACCTGATACACACCTGGACTGGCTAATTACCAACCGTCTCTACACCAGAGAACACCTGATACACACCTGGACTGGCTAATTACCAACCGTCTCTACACCAGAGAACACCTGATACACACCTGGACTGGCTAATTACCAACCGTCTCTACACCAGAGAACACCTGATACACACATGGACTGGGGCATCACCAACCGTCTCTACATCAGAGAACACCTGATACACACCTGGACTGGCTAATTACCAACCGTCTCTACACCAGAGAACACCTGATACACACCTGGACTGGGGCATCACCAACCGTCTCTACATCAGATACACTCCTGGACTGAGGCATTACCAACCGTCTCTACACCAGAGAACACCTGATACACACCTGGACTGGGACATCACCAACCGTCTCTACATCAGAGAACACCTGATACACACCTGGACTGGCTAATAACCAACCGTCTCTACACCAGAGAAAACCTGATACACACCTGGACTGGGGCATCACCAACCGTCTCTACACCAGAGAACACCTGATACACACCTGGACTGGCTAATTACCAACCGTCTCTACACCAGAGAACACCAGATACACACCTGGACTGGCTAATTACCAACCGTCTCTACACCAGAGAACACCTGATACACACCTGGACTGGGGCATCACCAACCGTCTCTACATCAGATACACTCCTGGACTGAGGCATTACCAACCGTCTCTACACCAGAGAACACCTGATACACACCTGTACTGGATAATTACCAACCATCTCTACACCTGATACACACCTGGACTGGGGCATCACCAACCATCTCTACACCAGAGAACACCTGATACACACCTGGACTGGGACATCACCAACCGTCTCTACACCAGAGAACACCTGATACACACCTGGACTGGGGCATTACCAACTGTCTCTACACCAGAGAACACCTGATACACACCTGGACTGGCTAATTACCAACCGTCTCTACACCAGAGAACACCTGATAAACACCTGGACTGGCTAATTACCAACCGTCTCTACACCAGAGAACACCTGATACACACCTGGACTGGCTAATTACCAACCGTCTCTACACCAGAGAACACCTGATACACACATGGACTGGGGCATCACCAACCGTCTCTACATCAGAGAACACCTGATACACACCTGGACTGGCTAATTACCAACCGTCTCTACACCAGAGAACACCTGATACACACCTGGACTGGGGCATCACCAACCGTCTCTACATCAGATACACTCCTGGACTGAGGCATTACCAACCGTCTCTACACCAGAGAACACCTGATACACACCTGGACTGGGACATCACCAACCGTCTCTACATCAGAGAACACCTGATACACACCTGGACTGGCTAATAACCAACCGTCTCTACACCAGAGAAAACCTGATACACACCTGGACTGGGGCATCACCAACCGTCTCTACACCAGAGAACACCTGATACACACCTGGACTGGCTAATTACCAACCGTCTCTACACCAGAGAACACCAGATACACACCTGGACTGGCTAATTACCAACCGTTTCTACACCAGAGAACACCTGATACACACCTGGACTGGCAAATTACCAACCGTCTCTACACCAGAGAACACCTGATACACACCTGGACTGGCTAATTACCAACCGTCTCTACACCAGAGAACACCTGATACACACCTGGACTGGCTAATTACCAACCGTCTCTACACCAGAGAACACCTGGACTGGCTAATTACCAACCGTCTCTACACCAGAGAACACCTGATTCACACCTGGACTGGGGCATCACCAACCGTCTCTACATCAGAGAACACCTGATACACACCTGGACTGGCTAATTACCAACCGTCTCTACACCAGAGAACACCTGATACACACCTGGACTGGGGCATCACCAACCGTCTCTACATCAGATACACTCCTGGACTGAGGCATTACCAACCGTCTCTACACCAGAGAACACCTGATACACACCTGTACTGGATAATTACCAACCATCTCTAAACCTGATACACACCTGGACTGGGGCATCACCAACCATCTCTACACCAGAGAACACCTGATACACACCTGGACTGGGACATCACCAACCGTCTCTACACCAGAGAACACCTGATACACACCTGGACTGGGGCATTACCAACTGTCTCTACACCAGAGAACACCTGATACACACCTGGACTGGCTAATTACCAACCGTCTCTACACCAGAGAACACCTGATACACACCTGGACTGGCTAATTACCAACCGTCTCTACACCAGAGAACACCTGATACACACCTGGACTGGCTAATTACCAACCGTCTCTACACCAGAGAACACCTGATACACACCTGGACTGGGGCATCACCAACCGTCTCTACATCAGAGAACACCTGATACACACCTGGACTGGCTAATTACCAACCGTCTCTACACCAGAGAACACCTGATACACACCTGGACTGGGGCATCACCAACCGTCTCTACATCAGATACACTCCTGGACTGAGGCATTACCAACCGTCTCTACACCAGAGAACACCTGATACACACCTGTACTGGATAATTACCAACCATCTCTACACCTGATACACACCTGGACTGGGGCATCACCAACCATCTCTACACCAGAGAACACCTGATACACACCTGGACTGGGACATCACCAACCGTCTCTACACCAGAGAACACCTGATACACACCTGGACTGGGGCATTACAAAACTGTCTCTACACCAGAGAACATCTGATACACACCTGGACTGGCTAATTACCAACCGTCTCTACACCAGAGAACACCTGATACACACCTGGACTGGCTAATTACCAACCGTCTCTACACCAGAGAACACCTGATACACACCTGGACTGGCTAATTACCAACCGTCTCTGCACCAGAAAACACCTGATACACACCTGGACTGGCTAATTACCAACCGTCTCTACACCAGAGAACACCTGATACACACCTGGACTGGCTAATTACCAACCGTCTCTACACCAGAGAACACCTGATACACACCTGGACTGGCTAATTACCAACCGTCTCTACACCAGAGAACACCTGATACACACCTGGACTGGCTAATTACCAACCGTCTCTACACCAGAGAACACCTGATACACACCTGGACTGGCTAATTACCAATTGTCTCTACACCAGAGAACACCTGATACACACCTGGACTGGGGCATCACCAACCGTCTCTACATCAGAGAACACCTGATACACACCTGGACTGGCTAATTACCAACCGTCTCTACACCAGAGAACACCTGATACACACCTAGACTGGGGCATCACCAACCGTCTCTACATCAGATACACTCCTGGACTGAGGCATTACCAACCGTGTCTACACCAGAGAACACCTGATACACACCTGTACTGGATAATTACCAACCATCTCTACACCTGATACACACCTGGACTGGGGCATCACCAACCATCTCTACACCAGAGAACACCTGATACACACCTGGACTGGGACATCACCAACCGTCTCTACACCAGAGAACACCTGATACACACCTGGACTGAGGCATTACCAACCGTCTCTACACCAGAGAACACCTGATACACACCTGTACTGGATAATTACCAACCATCTCTACACCTGATACACACCTGGACTGGGGCATCACCAACCATCTCTACACCAGAGAACACCTGATACACACCTGGACTGGGACATCACCAACCGTCTCTACATCAGAGAACACCTGATACACACCTGGACTGGCTAATAACCAACCGTCTCTACACCAGAGAACACCTGATACACACCTGGACTGGGGCATCACCAACCGTCTCTACACCAGAGAACACCTGATACACACCTGGACTGGCTAATTACCAACCGTCTCTACACCAGAGAACACCAGATACACACCTGGACTGGCTAATTACCAACCGTTTCTACACCAGAGAACACCTGATACACACCTGGACTGGCTAATTACCAACCGTCTCTACACCAGAGAACACCTGATACACACCTGGACTGGCTAATTACCAACCGTCTCTACACCAGAGAACACCTGATTCACACCTGGACTGGGGCATCACCAACCGTCTCTACATCAGAGAACACCTGATACACACCTGGACTGGCTAATTACCAACCGTCTCTACACCAGAGAACACCTGATACACACCTGGACTGGGGCATCACCAACCGTCTCTACATCAGATACACTCCTGGACTGAGGCATTACCAACCGTCTCTACACCAGAGAACACCTGATACACACCTGTACTGGATAATTACCAACCATCTCTACACCTGATACACACCTGGACTGGGGCATCACCAACCATCTCTACACCAGAGAACACCTGATACACACCTGGACTGGGACATCACCAACCGTCTCTACACCAGAGAACACCTGATACACACCTGGACTGGGGCATTACCAACTGTCTCTACACCAGAGAACACCTGATACACACCTGGACTGGCTAATTACCAACCGTCTCTACACCAGAGAACACCTGATACACACCTGGACTGGCTAATTACCAACCGTCTCTACACCAGAGAACACCTGATACACACCTGGACTGGCTAATTACCAACCGTCTCTACACCAGAGAACACCTGATACACACCTGGACTGGGGCTTCACCAACCGTTTCTACATCAGAGAACACCTGATACACACCTGGACTGGGTAATTACCAACCGTCTCTACACCAGAGAACACCTGATACACACCTGGACTGGGGCATCACCAACCGTCTCTACATCAGATACACTCCTGGACTGAGGCTATACCAACCGTCTCTACACCAGAGAACACCTGATACACACCTGTACTGGATAATTACCAACCATCTCTACACCTGATACACACCTGGACTGGGGCATCACCAACCATCTCTACACCAGAGAACACCTGATACACACCTGGACTGGGACATCACCAACCGTCTCTACACCAGAGAACACCTGATACACCCCTGGACTGGGGCATTACCAACTGTCTCTACACCAGAGAACACCTGATACACACCTGGACTGGCTAATTACCAACCGTCTCTACACCAGAGAACACCTGATACACACCTGGAATGGCTAATTACCAACCGTCTCTACACCAGAGAACACCTGATACACACCTGGACTGGCTAATTACCAACCGTCTCTACACCTGATACACACCTGGACTGGGGCATCACCAACCATCTCTACACCAGAGAACACCTGATACACACCTGGACTGGGACATCACCAACCGTCTCTACACCAGAGAACACCTGATACACCCCTGGACTGGGGCATTACCAACTGTCTCTACACCAGAGAACACCTGATACACACCTGGACTGGCTAATTACCAACCGTCTCTACACCAGAGAACACCTGATACACACCTGGAATGGCTAATTACCAACCGTCTCTACACCAGAGAACACCTGATACACACCTGGACTGGCTAATTACCAACCGTCTCTACACCAGAGAACACCTGATACACACCTGGACTGGCTAATTACCAACCGTCTCTGCACCAGAAAACACCTGATACACACCTGGACTGGCTAATTACCAACCGTCTCTACACCAGAGAACACCTGATACACACCTGGACTGGCTAATTACCAACCGTCTCTACACCAGAGAACACCTGATACACACCTGGACTGGCTAATTACCAACCGTCTCTACACCAGAGAACACCTGATACACACCTGGACTGGCTAATTACCAACCGTCTCTACACCAGAGAACACCTGATACACACCTGGACTGGCTAATTACCAACCGTCTCTACACCAGAGAACACCTGATACACACCTGGACTGGCTAATTACCAACCGTGTCTACACCAGAGAACACCTGATACACACCTGGACTGGCTAATTACCAACCGTCTCTACACCAGAGAACACCTGATACACACCTGGACTGGCTAATTACCAACCATCTCTACACCAGAGAACACCTGATTCACACCTGGACTGGGGCATCACCAATCGTCTCTACAACAGAGAACACCTGATACACACCTGGACTGGCTAATTACCAACCATCTCTACACCAGAGAACACCTGATACACACCTGGACTGGCTAATTACCAACCGTCTCTACACCAGAGAACACCTGATACACACCTGGACTGGCTAATTACCAACCGTCTCTACACCTGATACACACCTGGACTGGGGCATCACCAACCATCTCTACACCAGAGAACACCTGATACACACCTGGACTGGGACATCACCAACCGTCTCTACACCAGAGAACACCTGATACACACCTGGACTGGGGCATTACCAACTGTCTCTACACCAGAGAACACCTGATACACACCTGGACTGGCTAATTACCAACCGTCTCTACACCAGAGAACACCTGATACACACCTGGACTGGCTAATTACCAACCGTCTCTACACCAGAGAACACCTGATACACACCTGGACTGGCTAATTACCAACCGTCTCTACACCAGAGAACACCTGATACACACCTGGACTGGCTAATTACCAACCGTCTCTGCACCAGAAAACACCTGATACACACCTGGACTGGCTAATTACCAACCGTCTCTACACCAGAGAACACCTGATACACACCTGGACTGGCTAATTACCAACCGTCTCTACACCAGAGAACACCTGATACACACCTGGACTGGCTAATTACCAACCGTCTCTACACCAGAGAACACCTGATACACACCTGGACTGGCTAATTACCAACCGTCTCTACACCAGAGAACACCTGATACACACCTGGACTGGCTAATTACCAACCGTCTCTACACCAGAGAACACCTGATACACACCTGGACTGGCTAATTACCAACCGTCTCTACACCAGAGAACACCTGATACACACCTGGACTGGCTAATTACCAACCGTCTCTACACCAGAGAACACCTGATACACACCTGGACTGGCTAATTACCAACCATCTCTACACCAGAGAACACCTGATTCACACCTGGACTGGGGCATCACCAATCGTCTCTACAACAGAGAACACCTGATACACACCTGGACTGGCTAATTACCAACCATCTCTACACCAGAGAACACCTGATACACACCTGGACTGGCTAATTACCAACCGTCTCTACACCAGAGAACACCTGATACACACCTGGACTGGCTAATTACCAACCGTCTCTACACCTGATACACACCTGGACTGGCTAATTACCAACCGTCTCTACACCAGAGAACACCTGATACACAGCTGTGTTAGGATATTATTTCATAACGCTGTGGTTTATTGTCAAAAGTGTTTTGTTAGAGGTTAGAGAGAGAGAGAGAGTGAGAGAGAGAGAGAGAGAGAGAGAGAGAGAGAGAGAGAGAGAGAGAGAGAGAGAGAGAGAGAGAGATACTAGTCGCCAAACCCACTGGCTACAGGTTATCTACAAGTCTCTGCTAGGTAAAACCACGCCTTATCTCAGCTCACTGGTCACCATAGCAGCACCCACTCGTAGCATGCGCTCCAGCCGGTATATCTCACTGGTCACCCCCAAAGCCAATTCCTCCTTTGGTTCCTTCCAGTTCTCAGCTGCCCAAGACTGGAACGAATTGCAAGAAGCTCTGAAGCTGGAGACTCACATCTCCCTCACTAGCATTAAGCACCAGCTGTCAGAGCAGAATACAGATCACTGCACCTGTACATAGCCCATCTGTAAACAGCCCATCTATCTACCTACCTCATTCCCATACTGGTATTTATTTATTTATCTTGCTCCTTTGCACCCCAGTATCTCTACCTGCACATCCATCTTATGCACATCTACCATTCCAGTGTTTAATTGCTATACAGTAATTACTTCGCCACCATGGCCTATTTATTGCCTTAACTCCCTCATCTTACCTCATTTACACTCACTGTATATAGACGTTTTGTTTTCTTTTGTTCTACTGTATCATTGACTGTATGTTTTGTTTACTCCATGTGTAACTCTGTGTTGTTGTTTGTGTCGAATTGCTACGGTTTATCTTGGCCATGTCGCAGTTGGAAATGAGAACTTGTTCTCAACTGGCCTACCTGGTTAAATAAAGGTGTTCTCAACTAGCCTACCTGGTTAAATAAAGGTGTTCTCAACTAGCCTACCTGGTTAAATAAAGGTGTTCTCAACTAGCCTACCTGGTTAAATAAAGGTGTTCTCAACTGGCCTACCTGGTTAAATAAAGGTGTTCTCAACTAGCCTACCTGGTTAAATAAAGGTGTTCAAATCAAATCAAATCAAATTTTATTTGTCACATACACATGGTTAGCAGATGTTAATGCGAGTGTAGCGAAATGCTTGTGCTTCTAGTTCCGACAATGCAGTAATAACCAACAAGTAATCTAACTAACAATTCCAAAACTACTGTCTTGTACACAGTGTGAGGGGATAAAGAATATGTACATAAGGATATATGAATGAGTGATGGTACAGAGTTCTCAACTAGCCTACCTGGTTAAATAAAGGTGTTCTCAACTAGTCTACCTGGTTAAATAAAGGTGTTCTCAACTAGCCTACCTGGTTAAATAAAGGTGTTCTCAACTAGCCTACCTGGTTAAATAAAGGTGTTCTCAACTAGCCTACCTGGTTAAATAAAGGTGTTCTCAACTAGCCTACCTGGTTAAATAAAGGTGTTCTCAACTTGCCTACATGGTTAAATAAAGGTGTTCTCAACTAGCCTACCTGGTTAAATAAAGGTGTTCTCAACTAGCCTACCTGGTTAAATAAAGGTGTTCTCAACTAGCTTACCTGGTTAAATAAAGGTGTTCTCAACTAGCCTACCTGGTTAAATAAAGGTGTTCTCAACTAGCCTACCTGGTTAAATAAAGGTGTTCTCAACTAGCCTACCTGGTTAAATAAAGGTGTTCTCAACTAGCCTCCCTGGTTAAATAAAGGTGTTCTCAACTAGCCTACCTGGTTAAATAAAGGTGTTCTCAACTAGCCTACCTGGTTAAATAAAGGTGTTCTCAACTAGCCTACCTGGTTAAATAAAGGTGTTCTCAACTAGCCTCCCTGGTTAAATAAAAGTGTTCTCAACTAGCCTACCTGGTTAAATAAAGGTGTTCTCAACTAGCCTACCTGGTTAAATAAAGGTGTTCTCAACTAGCCTACCTGGTTAAATAAAGGTGTTCTCAACTAGCCTACCTGGTTAAATAAAGGTGTTCTCAACTAGCCTACCTGGTTAAATAAAGGTGTTCTCAACTTGCCTACATGGTTAAATAAAGGTGTTCTCAACCAGTCTACCTGGTTAAATAAAGGTGTTCTCAACTAGCCTACCTGGTTAAATAAAGGTGTTCTCAACTAGTCTACCTGGTTAAATAAAGGTGTTCTCAACTAGCCTACCTGGTTAAATAAAGGTGTTCTCAACTAGCCTACCTGGTTAAATAAAGGTGTTCTCAACTAGCCTACCTGGTTAAATAAAGGTGTTCTCAACTAGCCTACCTGGTTAAATAAAGGTGTTCTCAACTTGCCTACATGGTTAAATAAAGGTGTTCTCAACTAGCCTACCTGGTTAAATAAAGGTGTTCTCAACTAGCCTACCTGGTTAAATAAAGGTGTTCTCAACTAGCTTACCTGGTTAAATAAAGGTGTTCTCAACTAGCCTACCTGGTTAAATAAAGGTGTTCTCAACTAGCCTACCTGGTTAAATAAAGGTGTTCTCAACTAGCCTACCTGGTTAAATAAAGGTGTTCTCAACTAGCCTCCCTGGTTAAATAAAGGTGTTCTCAACTAGCCTACCTGGTTAAATAAAGGTGTTCTCAACTAGCCTACCTGGTTAAATAAAGGTGTTCTCAACTAGCCTACCTGGTTAAATAAAGGTGTTCTCAACTAGCCTCCCTGGTTAAATAAAAGTGTTCTCAACTAGCCTACCTGGTTAAATAAAGGTGTTCTCAACTAGCCTACCTGGTTAAATAAAGGTGTTCTCAACTAGCCTACCTGGTTAAATAAAGGTGTTCTCAACTAGCCTACCTGGTTAAATAAAGGTGTTCTCAACTAGCCTACCTGGTTAAATAAAGGTGTTCTCAACTAGCCTACCTGGTTAAATAAAGGTGTTCTCAACTAGCCTACCTGGTTAAATAAAGGTGTTCTCAACTAGCCTACCTGGTTAAATAAAGGTGTTCTCAACTAGCCTACCTGGTTAAATAAAGGTGTTCTCAACTAGCCTACCTGGTTAAATAAAGGTGTTCTCAACTAGCCTACCTGGTTAAATAAAGGTGTTCTCAACTAGCCTACCTGGTTAAATAAAGGTGTTCTCAACCAGTCTACCTGGTTAAATAAAGGTGTTCTCAACTAGCCTACCTGGTTAAATAAAGGTGTTCTCAACTAGCCTACCTGGTTAAATAAAGGTGTTCTCAACTAGCCTACCTGGTTAAATAAAGGTGTTCTCAACTAGCCTACCTGGTTAAATAAAGGTGTTCTCAACTAGCCTACCTGGTTAAATAAAGGTGTTCTCAACTAGCCTACCTGGTTAAATAAAGGTGTTCTCAACTAGCCTACCTGGTTAAATAAAGGTGTTCTCAACTTGCCTACCTGGTTAAATTAGCCTACCTGGTTAAATAAAGGTGTTCTCAACTAGCCTACCTGGTTAAATAAAGGTGAAATATAATAAAATTAACTAAAGAGAGAGAACATTCGACAATGACAATTATCTTACATGTAATATACTGTATTTGTATTTCCACTTCCACGTTGGAGAGGCTGGGATTGTCTGTTTCCTGTTTCTTGCGTGTATCCGTGGTGACCTGGGTGCTGGTGTCTGAACTAGTCAGTCCTCTCATCCATCTCCAGCCCCCACAGCAGACCAGAGCTGGCCAACCAGCCACATCCAACCAAATCCAGCCACAGCTCACCGCAGGGATGATTATGGAGAAAACATCTGTACAAATATGAGCTGCTCGGATCACTCTGTGTAATTGTCAGCAGTGATTAGCTGAGCAGTGGAGGAGCAGGTTGTTGCTGCTGCTGTGCGGGTTAGTAGTATAGTAGTGTAGGCTAGTCTTCCTGTTTCCCTGTGTGGGTTAGTGGTATAGTAGTGTAGGCTAGTCTTCCTGTTTCCCTGTGTGGGTTAGTGGTATAGTAGTGTAGGCTAGTCTTCCTGTTTCCCTGTGTGGGTTAGTGGTATAGTAGTGTAGGCTAGTCTTCCTGTTTCCCTGTGTGGGTTAGCGGTATAGTAGTGTAGTGGAGGCTAGTCTTCCTGTTTCCCTGTGTGGGTTAGTGGTATAGTAGTGTAGGCTAGTCTTTCTGTTTCCCTGTGTGGGTTAGTGGTATAGTAGTGTAGGCTAGTCTTCCTGTTTCCCTGTGTGGGTTAGTCGTATAGTAGTGTAGGCTAGTCTTCCTGTTTCCCTGTGTGGGTTAGTGGTATAGTAGTGTAGGCTAGTCTTCCTGTTTCCCTGTGCGGGTTAGTAGTATAGTAGTGTAGGCTAGTCTTCCTGTTTCCCTGTGTGGGTTAGTGGTATAGTAGTGTAGGCTAGTCTTCCTGTTTCCCTGTGTGGGTTAGTGGTATAGTAGTGTAGGCTAGTCTTCCTGTTTCCCTGTGTGGGTTAGTGGTATAGTAGTGTAGGCTAGTCTTCCTGTTTCCCTGTGTGGGTTAGTGGTATAGTAGTGTAGTGTAGGCCAGTCTTCCTGTTTCCCTGTGTGGGTTAGTGGTATAGTAGTGTAGGCTAGTCTTCCTGTTTCCCTGTGTGGGTTAGTGGTATAGTAGTGTAGTGGAGGCCAGTCTTCCTGTTTCCCTGTGTGGGTTAGCGGTATAGTAGTGTAGTGTAGGCTAGTCTTTCTGTTTCCCTGTGTGGGTTAGCGGTATAGTAGTGTAGTGTAGGCTAGTCTTTCTGTTTCCCTGCGTGGGTTAGTGGTATAGTAGTGTAGGCTAGTCTTCCTGTTTCCCTGTGTGGGTTAGTGGTATAGTAGTGTAGGCTAGTCTTCCTGTGTCCCTGTGTGGGTTAGTGGTATAGTAGTGTAGGCTAGTCTTCCTGTTTCCCTGTGTGGGTTAGTGGTATAGTAGTGTAGTGTAGGCTAGTCTTTCTGTATCCCTGTGTGGGTTAGTGGTATAGTAGTGTAGGCTAGTCTTCCTGTTTCCCTGTGTGGGTTAGTGGTATAGTAGTGTAGGCTAGTCTTCCTGTTTCCCTGTGTGGGTTAGTGGTATAGTAGTGTAGGCTAGTCTTCCTGTTTCCCTGTGTGGGTTAGTGGTATAGTAGTGTAGGCTAGTCTTCCTGTTTCCCTGTGTGGGTTAGTGGTATAGTAGTGTAGGCTAGTCTTCATGTTTCCCTGTGTGGGTTAGTGGTATAGTAGTGTAGGCTAGTCTTCCTGTTTCCCTGTGTGGGTTAGCGGTATAGTAGTGTAGTGGAGGCCAGTCTTCCTGTTTCCCTGTGTGGGTTAGTGGTATAGTAGTGTAGGCTAGTCTTCCTGTTTCCCTGTGTGGGTTAGTGGTATAGTAGTGTAGGCTAGTCTTCCTGTTTCCCTGTGTGGGTTAGCTATTGTTTTAATTGTTTGTAAATAAAATGTTCACTGTGTTTCTGCTGCATTTTCAACCAGACAAGGAAGTTAATTTTTTTTTTTTTTTACAATGATAGCCTACGAGGGTACAGTGGGTTAACTGCCTTGTTCAAGAGCAGAACGACAGATTTATTTTCCCCTTGTCAGCTCAGGGGTTCAGTCCAGCGACCTCTCGGTTACTGGCCCAACACTCTAACCACTAGGCTACTTGTCGCCTCTACACTCTAACCACTAGGCTACTTGTCGCCTCTACACTCTGACCACTAGGCTACTTGTCGCCTCTACACTCTAACCACTAGGCTACTTATCGCCTCTACACTCTAACCACTAGGCTACTTGTCGCCTCTACACTCTAACCACAAGGTTACCTGCTGCCTCCACACTCTAACCACTAGGCTACTTGTCGCCTCTATACTCTAACCACCAGGCTACTTGTCACCTCTACACTCTAACCACTAGGCTACTTGTCGCCTCTACACTCTAACCACAAGGTTACCTGCTGCCTCCACACTCTAACCACTAGGCTACTTGTCGCCTCTACACTCTAACCACCAGGCTACTTGTCGCCTCTACACTCTAACCACTAGGGTACTTGTCGCCTCTACACTCTAACCTCAAGGCTACCTGCCGCCTCTACACTCTAACCACTAGGCTACTTGCCTCCCCACAAACTCCACTGATAGTTTTGTAGCAAAAATCTTGTCTTGGCGCATGTTCGCTCTAGCCAACAGCTGGCAGATACAGTAGGGTAGGTTAGTCTACATCATGAGATTATTATGGATAAGAGCAAGAATATTTTTAGTTGTGAAACGGCAGTCAAACATCGACCATCGTGTCACCAGAAATAAGTCCCTCAATATTTATTATAGAGGAGCATCAAGCTCATCACAGTGCACTTTCACCTCCCTGTAAAGTTCATCCTAATTTATTTGATCTGTAGCTAAATAAACTGCATGGTTTTCCGAGTCGTAGCGGGAGCACCACAAACTATGTCATCGTGTGACTTCAAGTTTGCTTTCGATATGCTAGTTATTATATCAATATTTGCGCGTCAACAAGTTTCCACGGTCATTTCTCACGTAAAATAAATTAGATAGATCCCAACGTGTCAAAACAAACAAAATTACAGTGCTTAATAATAATTTTGCACGCCCAATTTTTCAGTTTTTGATTTGTTAAAAAAGTTTGAAACATCCAATAAATGTCGTTCCACTTCATGATTGTGTCACACTTGTTGTTGATTCTTCACAAAAAAATACAGTTTTATATCTTTATGTTTGAAGCCTGAAATGTGGCAAAAGGTCGCAAAGTTCAAGGGGGCCGAATACTTTCGCAAGGCACTATATATGTTGCCATTTAAACAGTCGTACCCGAAACGTCCTGTTTTCATCACAGCTGTTGTGATTATTGTATATGGTGTGACTTTACTCTCATAAAAAACAACTGTGGATGGAAACTGACTGTATAAATAAATAATTCAAATACTGAGCAATATTGTATGCTCCAAACATTTGGGAAATTATATTATTTTATACATTATACATTTTGTTTCAAAACACTTCTACATTATTGAGAATACTACCATTATTACAGATCATTCTGAATGTATCGTGAATAATGATGAGTGAGACAGTTACAGAAGGTCAAAAAGATTATACCCCCAAGACATGCTAACCTCTCACCCATACAATAACAGGGGATGTTAGCATTTTATATCATACCCCGAAGACATGCTAACCTCTCACCATTACAATAACAGGGGATGTTAGCATTTTATATCATACCCCCAAGACATGCTAACCTCTCACCATTACAATAACAGGGGATGTTAGCATTTTATATCATACCCCGAAGACATGCTAACCTCTCACCATTACAATAACAGGGGATGTTAGCATTTTATATCATACCCCCAAGACATGCTAACCTCTCACCATTACAATAACAGGGGAGGTTAGCATTTTATACTATACCCCCAAGACATGCTAACCTCTCACCATTACAATAACAGGGGAGGTTAGCATTTATAAGAAGTGTCACTACAGTCCCTGGTTTGAATCCAGGCTGTATCACATCCGGCTGGGATTGGGAGTCCCATAGGGTGGTACACAATTGGCCCGGTGTCATCTGGATTTGGCTGGGGTAGGCTGTCGTTGTAAATAAGAAATTGTTCTTAACTGACTTGTCTAGTTAAATGTTACTGGCCCTCCAACACCACTTCCAGCAACATCTGGTCTCCCATCCAGGACCATCCAGGACCATCCAGGACCATCCAGGACCAACCAGGACCATCCAGGACCAACCAGGACCATCCAGGACCAACCAGGACCATCCAGAACCATCCTGGACCATCCAGGACAAACCAGGACCATCCAGGACCAACCAGGACCATCCAGGACCATCCAGGACCAACCAGGACCCACCAGGACCATCCAGGACCAACCCGGACCCACCAGGACCATCCAGGAACATCCAGGACCATCCAGGACCAACCAGGACCAACCAGGACCAACCCTGCTTAGCTTCAGATGTACACCAGCAGTGGGATGGAGGAGACCAAGTACTAAACTTCATTTATAGGAATCTTTAGGGTTGTCAGCCATTGATGTTTATGAGATGCTTCTTCCTTGTTGAACAAAATCTATTACTCTGAGCAATTGTATTAGTATAAAATAATGTCATTTCCTTTTCTTTTTTTTCTTTCTTTTTAGCAAATAATATATCTCAATATTTTGAATTCTTTATTTTATACAGCCGTTATTGCTCATCTTCATCATCTTCATCAAGGGTGTCAAGCCTTTGGGAATCGGCTGTATCCTCTCAGTACACAACGTTGTGAGATATATAGTGGAACTGAAGGCTAGAAGACAGATATTTTGCTTTGTGCTAAAAGATCGTTCTCTCACTTTATCCAATGTACACTGAAGAGTTGTTTATTAGCCTTGCAAAGTCATTTAGTTATCACGACATTATTTATAAAATGCAAATAAATGCAAGTACATGTGGTTGTTTATCAGCGTTAAAACTACCAGTAGCATTTTGGCATCGTCGCCTTGCTAAAGAGAAGCTCATATTTCAAAGCGTTCGCTGCCGGGTTTCTCCGCTAGATAATGCGTTTCCCCTTACAGATATAATTACTAAACTATTTGCAGGAAAATAACTTCTGTCCGCGAGTTCACACAGTACCAAATTCTTATTAATGTGTGCAATGATAGTGTTCTCTATTAATTAATCAACTGATCGCTTTCTGGAGTGTGAGACGATTTTATATACATATATATATGAGAGAGAGA
>NC_092158.1:7575758-7578258 GCF_045791955.1 Oncorhynchus clarkii lewisi | reverse complement strand
CTACTGACCTGTAGTCTCTCCTGCTCCACACACAGGCACCTCTACTGACCTGTAGTCTCTCCTGCTCCACACAAACACCTCTACTGACCTGTAGTCTCTCCTGCTCCACACAAACACCTCTACTGACCTGTAGTCTCTCCTGCTCCACACAGGCACCTCTACTGACCTGTAGTCTCTCCTGCTCCACACAAACACCTCTAATGACCTGTAGTCTCTCCTGCTCCACACAAACACCTCTACTGACCTGTAGTCTCTCCTGCTCCACACACAGGCACCTCTACTGACCTGTAGTCTCTCCTGCTCCACACAGAAACACTTCTACTGACCTGTAGTCTCTCCTGCTCCACACAAACACCTCTACTGACCTGTAGTCTCTCCTGCTCCACACAAACACCTCTACTGACCTGTAGTCTCTCCTGCTCCACACAGACACCTCTAATGACCTGTAGTCTCTCCTGCTCCACACAAACACCTCTACTGACCTGTAGTCTCTCCTGCTCCACACAAACACCTCTAATGACCTGTAGTCTCTCCTGCTCCACACACAGGCACCTCTACTGACCTGTAGTCTCTCCTGCTCCACACAGACACTTCTACTGACCTGTAGTCTCTCCTGCTCCACACAGACACCTCTACTGACCTGTAGTCTCTCCTGCTCCACACAGACACCTCTACTGACCTGTAGTCTCTCCTGCTCCACACACAAACACCTCTACTGACCTGTAGTCTCTCCTGCTCCACACAGACACCTCTACTGACCTGTAGTCTCTCCTGCTCCACACAGACACACCTCTAATGACCTGTAGTCTCTCCTGCTCCACACACAAACACCTCTACTGACCTGTAGTCTCTCCTGCTCCACACAGAAACAACTCTCCATCATCTAAACTCAGAAAAAAAAGAAACGGTCCTCATTCAGGACCCTGCCTTTCAAAGATAATTCGTTAAAATCCAAATAACTTCACAAATCTTCATTGTAAAGGATTTAAGCACTGTTTCCCATGGACAATTAATGAACATGCACCTGTGGAACGGTCGTTAAGACACTAACAGCTTACAGACGGTAGGCAATTAAGGTCACAATTATGAAAACTTAGGACACGAAAGAGGCCTTTCTACTGACTCTGAAAAACACCAAAAGAAAGTTGCCCAGGGTCCCTTCTCACCTGCGTGAATGTGCCTTAGGCATGCTGCAAGGAGGCATGAGGACTGCAGATGTGGCCAGGGCAATAAATTGCAATGTCCGTACTGTAAGATGCCTAAGACAGCGCTACAGGGAGACAGGACGGACAGCTGATCGTCCTCGCAGTGGCAGACCACGTGTAACAACACCTGCACAGGATCGGTACATCCGAACATCACACCTGCGGGACAGGTACAGGATGGCAACAACAACTGATCGAGTTACACCAGGAATGCACAATCCCTCCATCAGTGCACAGACTGTCCGCAATAGGCTGAGAGAGGCTGGACTGGGGGCTTGTAGGCCTGTTTTAAGGCAGGTCCTCACCAGACATCACCGGCAACAACGTCGCCTGTGAGCACAAACCCACCGTCGCTGGACCAGACAGGACTGTCAAAAAGTGCTCTTCACTGATGAGACGCGGTTTTGACGCGGTGATGGTTGGATTCGCGTTTTTCGTCGAAATAATGAGCGTTACACCGAGGCCTGTACTCTGGAGCGGGATCGATTTGAAGGAGGAGGGTCCATCATGGTCTGGGGCGGTGTGTCACAGCATCATCGGACTGAGATTGTTGTCATTGCAGGCAATCTCAACGCTGTAGTCAGGCTCTAGCCAGGCTCTAGTCCAGCTCTAGTCAGGCTCTAGCCAGGCTCTAGTCAGGCTCTAGTCCAGCTCTAGCCAGGCTCTAGTCAGGCTCTAGTCCAGCTCTAGTCAGGCTCTAGTCCAGCTCTAGCCAGGCTCTAGTCAGGCTCTAGTCCAGCTCTAGTCAGGCCTTAGTCAGGCTCTAGTCAAGCTCTAGCCAGGATCTAGTCAGGCTCTAGTCAGGCTCTAGCCAGGATCTAGTCAGGCTCTAGCCAGGCGCTAGTCAGGCTCTAGCCAGGATCTAGTCAGGCTCTAGCCAGGCTCTAGTCAGGCTCTAGTCAGGCTCTAGCCAGGCTCTAGTCAGGCTCTAGACAGGATCTAGTCAGGCTCTAGTCAGGCTCTAGCCAGGCTCTAGTCAGGCTCTAGCCAGGCTCTAGTCAGGCTCTAGTCCAGCTCTAGTCCGGCTCTAGTCAGGCTCTAGTCCGGCTCTAGTCAGGCTCTAGTCCGGCTCTAGTCAGGCTCTAGTCCAGCTCTAGACAGGCTCTAGTCAGGCTCTAGTCCAGGCTCTAGCCAGGGTCTAGTCAGGCTCTAGTCAGGCTCTAGCCAGGCTCTAGTCAGGCTCTAGCCAGGATCTAGTCAGGCTCTAGCCAGGCTCTAGTCAGGCTCTAGACAGGCTCTAGTCAGGCTCTAGTCCAGCTCTAGTCAGGTTCTAGTCAGGCTCTAGCCAGGCTCTA
>NC_092158.1:7538258-7570758 GCF_045791955.1 Oncorhynchus clarkii lewisi | reverse complement strand
TGGTTGCCCTTTTCTCGTGGCAACAGGTCACAAATCTTGCTGCTGTGATGGAACACTGGTATTTCAACGAGTAGATATGGGACTTTATCAAAAATGGGTTTGCTGCATTTATTGTAGCTGTGGATTTTAACAAAGCTAATCTGAAAACAAGGAACCCTACGTTTTATCAGCATATTGAATGCACGATTCGAGCTGGCATCATTCTGGATCATTGCTAATCTACCTTCTGCGACACATACAAAGCCCTCCCCCGCCCTCCTTTCGTTTAATCTGACCACGACTCCATTTTGTTGCTCCCAGCCTATAGACAGAAACTAAAAAAGGAAACGCCCGTGCTCAGGTCTGTTCAACGCTGACCAATCCGATTCCACGCTTCAAGATTGCTTCGATCACGTGGACTGGGATATGTTCGGCATAGCCTCAGACAACAACAACATTGATGCATAAGCTGATTCGGTGAGCGAGTTTATTAGCAAGTGCATCGGTGATGTTGTACCCATGGTGACTATTAAAACATTCCCTAACCAGAAACCGTGGATTGATGCCGGCATTCGCGCAAAACTGAAAGTGCGAACCACTGCTTTAATCATGGCAAGGCGACTGGAAACATGACCGAATACAAACAGAGTAGCTATTCCTTCAGCAAGGCAATCAAACAAGCTAAGCATCAGTATAGAGACAAAGTAGAGTCGCAATTCAACGGCTCAAACACAAGAGGTATGTGGCAGGGTCTACAGTCATTCACGGACTACAAAATAAAAACCAGCCCCATCGCGGACCATGATGTCTTGCTCCCAGACAGACTAAACAACTTCTTTGTTCGCTTTGAGGACAATACAGTGCCACTGACACGACCTCTCCTTCACCGCCAACGTGAAAAAAACATTTAAACGTGTTAACCCTCACAAGGCTCCTGGCCCAGACGGCATCCCTAGCCGTGTCCTCAGAGCATGCGCCGACCAGTTGGCTGGTGTGTTTACGGACATATTCAATCAATCCCTATCCCAGTCTGTTGTTCCCACATGCTTGAAGAGGGCCACCATTGTTCATGTTCCCAAGAAAGCTAAGGTAACTGAGCTAAACGAATATCGCCCCGTAGCACTCACTTCTGTCATCATGAAGTGCTTTGAGAGATTAACCGCCATCGATAAGAAACATTACTGTGCAGCCGTATTCATTGATCTGGCCAAGGCTTTCGACTCTGTCAATCACCACATCCTTATCGGCAGACTCGACAGCCTTGGTTTCTCAAATGATTGCCTCGCCTGGTTCACCAACTACTTCTCTGATAGAGTTCAGTGTGTCAAATCGGAGGGTCTGCTGTCCGGACCTCTGGCAGTCTCTATGGGGGTGCCACAGGGTTCAATTCTTGGACCGACTCTCTTCTCTGTATACATCAATGAGGTCGCTCTTGCTGCTGGTGAGTCTCTGATCCACCTCTACGCAGACGACACCATTCTGTATACTTCCGGCCCTTCTTTGGACACTGTGTTAACAACCCTCCAGGCAAGCTTCAATGCCATACAACTCTCCTTCCGTGGCCTCCAATTGCTCTTAAATACAAGTAAAACGAAATGCATGCTCTTCAACCGATCGCTACCTGCACCTACCCGCCTGTCCAACATCACTACTCTGGACGGCTCTGACTTAGAATACGTGGACAACTACAAATACTTAGGTGTCTGGTTAGACTGTAAACTCTCCTTCCAGACCCATATCAAACATCTCCAATCCAAAGTTAAATCTAGAATTGGCTTCCTATTTCGCAACAAAGCATCCTTCACTCATGCTGCCAAACATACCCTTGTAAAACTGACCATCCTACCAATCCTCGACTTTGGCGATGTCATTTACAAAATAGCCTCCAAAACCCTACTCAACAAATTGGATGCAGTCTATCACAGTGCAATCCGTTTTGTCACCAAAGCCCCATATACTACCCACCATTGCGACCTGTACGCTCTCGTTGGCTGGCCCTCACTTCATACTCGTCGCCAAACCCACTGGCTCCATGTCATCTACAAGACCCTGCTAGGTAAAGTCCCCCCTTATCTCAGCTCGCTGGTCACCATAGCATCTCCCACCTGTAGCACACGCTCCAGCAGGTATATCTCTCTAGTCACCCCCAAAACCAATTCTCTCTTTGGCCGCCTCTCCTTCCAGTTCTCTGCTGCCAATGACTGGAACGAACTACAAAAATCTCTGAAACTGGAAACACTTATCTCCCTCACTAGCTTTAAGCACCAACTGTCAGAGCAGCTCACAGATTACTGCACCTGTACATAGCCCACCTATAATTTAGCCCAAACAACTACCTCTTTCCCAACTGTATTTAATTAATGAATTTATTTTGCTCCTTTGCACCCCATTATTTTTACTTCTACTTTGCACATTCTTCCATTGCAAAACTACCATTCCAGTGTTTTACCTGCTATATTGTATTTACTTTGCCACCATGGCCTTTTTTGCCTTTACCTCCCTTCTCACCTCATTTGCTCACATTGTATATAGACTTGTTTATACTGTATTATTGACTGTATGTTTGTTTTACTCCATGTGTAACTCTGTGTCGTTGTATCTGTCGAACTGCTTTGCTTTATCTTGGCCAGGTCGCAATTGTAAATGAGAACTTGTTCTCAACTTGCCTACCTGGTTAAATAAAGGTCAAATAAATAAAAAGAAATAAAATTAAGCTCGAGACCCTGGGTCTCGACCCCGCCATGTACAACTGGGTCCTGGAATTTCTGATGGGCCGCCCCCAGGTGGTAGAAATAACATCTCCATCCCGCTGATCCTCAATACTGGGGCCCCACAAGGGTGCGTTCTCAGTCCTCTCCTGTACGCCCTGTTCACCCATAACTGCGTGGCCATGCACGCCTCCAAATCAATCATCAAGTTTGCAGACGACACTACAGTGGTAGGCTTGATTACCAACAACGACGAGACGGCCTACAGGGAGGAGGTGAGGGCTCTCGGAGTGTGGTGTCAGGAAAATAACCTCACACTCAACGTCAACAAAACAAAGGAGATGATCGTGGACTTCAGGAAACAACATCGACGGGAGAGTAGTGGAGAATGTGGAAAGTTTTAAGTACCTTAGCGTACACATCACGGACAAACTGAAATGGTCCACCCACACAGACAGCATGGTGAAGAAGGCGCAACAGCGCCTCTTCATCCTCAGGAGTCTGAAGAAATTTGTCTTGTCACCAAAACTTTTACAGATGCACAATCGAGAGCATCCTGTTGGGCCTGGTACGGCAACTGCTCCGCCAACAACTGTAAGTCTCTTCAGAGGGTAGTGAATTCTGCTCAATGCATCACCGGGGGCAAACTACCTGCCCTCCAGGACACCACCCGATGTCACAGGAAGGCCAAAAAGATCATCAAGGACAACAACCACCCAAACCTCTGCCTGTTCACCCTGTCGAGGTCAGTACAGGTGCATCACAGCTGGGACAAAGAGACTGAAAAACAGCTTCTATCTCAAGGCCATCAGACTGTTAAACAGCCATCACTAACATGGAGTCTTCTCCAGGTTTGGGAATCACTTCCTTTTAGGTGATTGTAGAATTGAACGTCTCTTTTCTGGATTTTGATAATATGCGGGTATCAGCCTAATTCTGCTCTGCAAGCACTATTTGATGTTCTACGTTGTACACGGAGGATATTTTTGCAGAATTCTGCATGAGGAATCTCAATTTGGTGCTTGTCCCTTTTTGTGAATTATTGATTGGTGAGGGGACCGCAGACCTCACAACCATAAAGGGCAATGGGTTCTGTAACTGATTATTTTTTTTTTTTGCCAGATCCTAATTGGTATGTTGAATTTGATGTTCCTTTTGATGGTATAGAAAACCCTTCTTGCCTTATCTCTCAGATCGTTCACAGCTTTGTGGACGTTACCTGTGGTGCTGATGTTTAGGCCGAGGTATGTATAGTTTTTTGTGTGCTCTAGGGCAACGATGTCTAGATGGAATTTGTATTTGTGGTCCTGGAGACTGGACCTTTTCTGGAACACCATTATTTTGGTCTTAATGAGATTTACTGTCAGGACCCAGGTCTGGCAGAATCTGTGAAGAATATCTAGGTGCTACTGTAGGCCCTCCTTGGTTGGTGACAGAAGCACCAGATCATCAGCAAACAGAAGACATTTGACTTCAGATTCTAGTATGGTGAGGCCGGGTGCTGCAGACTGTTCTAGTGCCCGCGCCAATTCGTTGATATATATGTTGAAGATGGTGGGGCTTAAGCTCCATCCCTGTCTCACCCCACGGTCCTGTGAGATGAAATGTGTGTTTTTTGCCAATTTTAACCGCACACTTGTTGTTTGTGTACATAGATTTTGTAATGTCGTATGTTTTTCCCCCGACACCACTTTCCATCAATTTGTATAGCAGACCCTAATGCCAAACTGAGTCTGCTGTTAATGATAATGCAGATGATTTTCCCCAAGGTCGCTGTTCACGCATATCCCACAGTAGTTATTGGGGTCAAATTTGTCTCCTCTTTTGTGGATTGAGGTGATCAGTCCTTGGTTCCAAATATTGGGGAAGATGCCAGAGCTAAGGATGATGTTATAGAGTTTTAGGGTAGGCAAATGAAATTTGTTGTCTGTATATTTGATCATTTTATTGAGGATACCATCAACACCACAGGCCTTTTTGGGTTGGAAGGGTTTTATTTTGTAATTTAGTCAATTCAATGTAATTGGAGAATCCAGTGGGTCTTTAATATTTGATTCTAAGATTTGTGTTTGATCATGTTTTTGCGGTTTGCCAAAAAAAATGGAGAAGTGATTTACCCCATTCGTCTCCATTTTGGACAGATAATTATATTATGTATAGCCAATTGGAATTTGTTGACTATATATTTTATCATTTTATTGAGGATATCATCAACACCTTAGGCCTTTTTCTCACTCTCTGTCTCTCTCTTTCCCGTATACCAGGAAACTGTTATCTATTAAAATAATTTAAACTTACTACAGTTACACAAATCATAGCATATCCATCTGTAGCTACAGTGGGGCAAAAAAGTATTTAGTCAGACACCAATTGTGCAAGTTCTCCCACTTAAAAAGATGAGAGAGGCCTGTAATTTTCATCATAGGTACACTTCAACGATGACAGACAAAATGAGATTAAAAAAATCCAGAAAATCACATTGTAGGATTTTTTTAATGAATTTATTTGCAAATTATGGTGGAGCGTTGACCCTGGTGCTAGACGGGCTACGGCAGCTGGAGGTTGAATGTTCGAAGGGGGAACGGGACTGTAACACATTTGGGAATCACTGATCTAGATCAATACATTATATTTGATCAGATTGATAGGCCTATCTATGCTCTGTTGAAGACTTTGTGGTATTAATTAAATGAACAAACCCAACAACCGAAATGAAATGAACCGTCAACCATTAGAGAGCAGTGTAGAATATAGGGAGGATTACTTTAGTGCTACTAGTCCACCAGATGGGGATGGTTGTATGAAGTCGTGTATTACGCATGCCTGCCCTGAGTAGAATGAGGGATTGAATATACAGACAGATACTCCTGGGACAGAGAATTATCAAGCTACAAATTGGAGTGGATTCTTGAGATTTGGATTGGAGATATGATTAGACAAAATCGTAATTTTTTCCTGTACACTCTCTGTCACAATCACACACACACGCACACACACACACACACACACACACACACACACACACACACACACACACACACACACACACACACACACACACACACACACACACACACACACACACACCTCCCTCAGATGCTCAAACTGATAAGTTAAAGTTGAGTGAGCGATCTCATCAAAGGGGGCTACTCCCTCTCTTCCATCTTCCAGACGTTCCTTCCTTCCCCCTTTATTCACTGTTGCTGTCTGGAGGTAGTTTAACATGTGGCAGTAATTCACTTTGAGTCTCTTCCCCGTTTCACACCTGGTAGTTTGGTGGATGGGACTACCAGCTCTCTGTAACCTAGAGGACAACCAGTGGCTCCATCTCCTTTATACCACCCACCTGGTAGTTAGGTGGATGGGACTACCATCTCTCTGTAACCTAGAGGGCAACCAGTGGCTCCATCTCCTTTATACCACCCACCTGGTAGTTAGGTGGATGGGACTACCAGCTCTCTGTAACCTAGAGGGCAACCAGTGGGTCCGTCTCCTCTATACCATGTTTCTTGTAGGATGACAATGTCTGTATTACCAATTTCTTTGATGAAGTCCAGGTTCCTGCTCTTTAGACCAAAGGCAGATGACCTCTGACCTTGTATGTTCCAGGATGAGATAGTAAAAGCTTTGTGTTCCATAGTGTCTAGTGTCGTTTTCGTGTGGTTCAGTCCCCGGACCATCCACAGTATGCGTGAGCAAAGCATGTTGGGGCATCTGATCCGTACCTCTTAGGTCCCAGGATGGGGCTTAGATGGGTGTAATAGCTGGCGTTGGCGAGGCCAGTACAGGTGCATCAAAGCTGGGACCGAGATACTAAAAAACAGCTGCTATCTCAAGGCCATCAGACTGTTAAACAGCCATCACTAGCACATTAGATGCTGCTGCCTACAGGCAAAGACTATAAATCACTAGCCACTTTAAGGAATGGAACACTAGTCAATTTAACAATACTGTTTACATACCTGGCATTACTCATCTCATATGTTTATACTGTTTTATATACTATTCTACTGTATCTTAGCCCGTTCCACTCTGACATCGCTTGTCAATATGTATGTAGTCTAAATTCATTCCTCCTTCGATTTGTGTGTATTTGGGTATATGTGATGTCATTTGTTAGATATTACTGCACTGTCGGAGCAAGAAACACAAGCATTTCGCTTCAACTGCAATAACATCTGCTAATCACGTGTATGTGACCAATAACATCTGCTAACCACGTGTATGTGACCAATAACATCTGCTAACCACGTGTATGTGACCAATAACATCTGCTAACCACGTGTATGTGACCAATAACATCTGCTAACCACGTGTATGTGACCAATAACATCTGCTAACCACGTGTATGTGACCAATAACATCTGCTAACCACGTGTATGTGACCAATAACATCTGCTAACCACGTGTATGTGACCAATAACATCTGCTAACCACGTGTATGTGACCAATAGCATCTGCTAACCACGTGTATGTGACCAATAACATCTGCTAATCACGTGTATGTGACCAATAACATCTGCTAACCACGTGTATGTGACCAATAACATCTGCTAACCACATGTATGTGACCAATAACATCTGCTAACCACGTGTATGTGACCAATAACATCTGCTAACCACGTGTATGTGACCAATAACATCTGCTAACCACGTGTATGTGACCAATAACATCTGCTAACCACGTGTATGTGACCAATAACATCTGCTAACCACGTGTATGTGACCAATAACATCTGCTAACCACGTGTATGTGACCAATAGCATCTGATTTGATCTACAACAACCTTCATCATATCAATAAGGATCCGCCCCTTTTCTTTAAATGTTCTCCTAAGATGACATACCCAAATCTAACTGCTTGTAGCTCAGGAACTGAAGCAAGGATATGCATATTCTTGGTACCATTTAAAAGGAAACGCTTTGAAGTTTGTAGAAATGTGAAATAAATGTAGGAGAATTTAATACATTAGATCTGATAAAAGATAATATATTTTATTGTACTTTCATCTTTGAAATGCAAGAGAAAGGGCATAATGTATTATTCCAGCCCATGCGCAATTTAGATTTTGTCCACTAGATGGCAGCAGTGTATGTGCTGCCATCTAGTTTTAGACTGATCCAATGAACCATTGCATTTCTGTACAAAATGTTGTATCATGACTGCCCAAATGTGCCTAATTGGTTTGTTAATAACGTTTCAAGTTCATAACTGTGCACTCTCCTCAAACAATACCATGGTATTATTTCACTGTAGTAGCTGCTGTAAATTGGACAGTGCAGTTAGATTACCAAGAATTGAAGCTTTCTGCCAATATCTTTCTGCCAATATCAGATCAGAATATCTATGTCCTGGGAAATGTTCTTGTTACTTACAACCTCATGCTAATCGCATTAGCCTACGTTAGCTCAACCATCCCGCAGGGGACCCAATCCTGTAGAGGTACACATATACCACAACCTCCATCATATCAAATTAACATATACCACAACCTCCATCATATCAAATTAACATATACCACAACCTCCATCATATCAAATTAACATATACCACAACCTCCATCATATCAAATTAACATATATCACAACCTCCATCATATCAAATTAACATATATCACAGCCTCCATCATATCAAATTAACATATATCACAACCTCCATCATATCAAATTAACATATACCACAACCTCCATCATATCAAATTAACATATATCACAAACTCCATCATATCAAATTAACATATACCACAACCTCCATCATATCCAATTAACATATACCACAACCTCCATCATATCAAATTAACATATACCACAACCTCCATCATATCAAATTAACATATACCACAACCTCCATCATATCAAATTAACATTTACCCCAACCTCCATCATATCAAATTAACATATACCACAACCTCCATCATATCAAATTAGCATATACCACAACCTCCATCATATCAAATTAACATATATCACAACCTCCATCATATCAAATTAACATATATCACAACCTCCATCATATCAAATTAACATATATCACAACCTCCATCATATCAAATTAACATATACCACAACCTCCATCATATCAAATTAACATATATCACAACCTCCATCATATCAAATTAACATATACCACAACCTCCATCATATCAAATTAACATATATCACAACCTCCATCATATCAAATTAACATATATCACAACCTCCATCATATCAAATTAACATATATCACAACCTCCATCATATCAAATTAACATATATCACAACCTCCATCTTATCAAATTAACATATACCACAACCTCCATCATATCAAATTAACATATATCACAAACTACATCATATCAAATGAACATATATCACAACCTCCATCATATCCAATTAACATATACCACAACCTCCATCATATCAAATTAACATATACCACAACCTCCATCATATCAAATTAACATATATCACAACCTCTATCATATCAAATTAACATATATCACAGCCTCCATCATATCAAATTAACATATATCACAACCTCTATCATATCAAATTAACATATATCACAGCCTCCATCATATCAAATTAACATATATCACAAACTACATCATATCAAATGAACATATATCACAACCTCCATCATATCCAATTAACATATACCACAACCTCCATCATATCAAATTAACATATATCACAAACTCCATCATATCAAATGAACATATACCACAACCTCCATCATATCCAATTAACATATACCACAAACTCCATCATATCAAATTAACATTTACCCCAACCTCCATCATATCAAATTAACATATACCACAACCTCCATCATATCAAATTAGCATATACCACAACCTCCATCATATCAAATTAACATATATCACAACCTCCATCATATCAAATTAACATATATCACAACCTCCATCATATCAAATTAACATATATCACAACCTCCATCATATCAAATTAACATATACCACAACCTCCATCATATCAAATTAACATATATCACAACCTCCATCATATCAAATTAACATATACCACAACCTCCATCATATCAAATTAACATATACCACAACCTCCATCATATCAAATTAACATATATCACAACCTCCATCATATCAAATTAACATATATCACAACCTCCATCATATCAAATTAACATATATCACAACCTCCATCAGATCAAATTAACATATATCACAACCTCCATCTTATCAAATTAACATATACCACAACCTCCATCATATCAAATTAACATATATCACAAACTACATCATATCAAATGAACATATATCACAACCTCCATCATAACCAATTAACATATACCACAACCTCCATCATATCAAATTAACATATACCACAACCTCCATCATATCAAATTAACATATATCACAACCTCTATCATATCAAATTAACATATACCACAACCTCCATCATATCAAATTAACATATATCACAGCCTCCATCATATCAAATTAACATATATCACAACCTCCATCATATCAAATTAACATATACCACAACCTCCATCATATCAAATTAACATATATCACAACCTCCATCATATCCAATTAACATATACCACAACCTCCATCATATCAAATTAACATATACCACAACCTCCATCATATCAAATTAACATATATCACAACCTCCATCATATCAAATTAACATATACCACAATCTCCATCATATCAAATTAACATATACCACAACCTCCATCATATCAAATTAACATATATCACAACCTCCATCATATCAAATTAACATATATCACAACCTCCATCATATCAAATTAACATATATCACAACCTCCATCTTATCAAATTAACATATACCACAACCTCCATCATATCAAATTAACATATATCACAAACTACATCATATCAAATGAACATATATCACAACCTCCATCATATCCAATTAACATATACCACAACCTCCATCATATCAAATTAACATATACCACAACCTCCATCATATCAAATTAAAATATATCACAACCTCTATCATATCAAATTAACATATATCACAGCCTCCATCATATCAAATTAACATATATCACAACCTCCATCATATCAAATTAACATATACCACAACCTCCATCATATCAAATTAACATATATCACAAACTCCATCATATCAAATTAACATATATCACAACCTCCATCATATCCAATTAACATATACCACAAACTCCATCATATCAAATTAACATTTACCCCAACCTCCATCATATCAAATTAACATATACCACAACCTCCATCATATCAAATTAGCATATACCACAACCTCCATCATATCAAATTAACATATATCACAACCTCCATCATATCAAATTAACATATATCACAACCTCCATCATATCAAATTAACATATATCACAACCTCCATCATATCAAATTAACATATACCACAACCTCCATCATATCAAATTAACATATATCACAACCTCCATCATATCAAATTAACATATACCACAACCTCCATCATATCAAATTAACATATACCACAACCTCCATCATATCAAATTAACATATATCACAACCTCCATCATATCAAATTAACATATATAACAACCTCCATCATATCAAATTAACATATATCACAACCTCCATCATATCAAATTAACATATATCACAACCTCCATCTTATCAAATTAACATATACCACAACCTCCATCATATCAAATTAACATATATCACAAACTACATCATATCAAATGAACATATATCACAACCTCCATCATATCCAATTAACATATACCACAACCTCCATCATATCAAATTAACATATACCACAACCTCCATCATATCAAATTAACATATATCACAACCTCTATCATATCAAATTAACATATACCACAACCTCCATCATATCAAATTAACATATATCACAGCCTCCATCATATCAAATTAACATATATCACAACCTCCATCATATCAAATTAACATATACCACAACCTCCATCATATCAAATTAACATATATCACAACCTCCATCATATCCAATTAACATATACCACAACCTCCATCATATCAAATTAACATATACCACAACCTCCATCATATCAAATTAACATATATCACAACCTCCATCATATCAAATTAACATATACCACAATCTCCATCATATCAAATTAACATATACCACAACCTCCATCATATCAAATTAACATATACCACAACCTCCATCATATCAAATTAACATATATCACATCCTCCATCATATCAAATTAACATATATCACAACCTCCATCATATCAAATTAACATATACCACAACCTCCATCATATGAAATTAACATATATCACAAACTACATCATATCAAATTAACATATATCACAACCTCCATCATATCCAATTAACATATACCACAACCTCCATCATATCAAATTAACATATACCACAACCTCCATCATATCAAATTAACATATATCACAACCTCCATCATATCCAATTAACATATACCACAACCTCCATCATGTCAAATTTACATACACCACAACTCTAAGGTTGATGCATTGTAGAGTTGCTTATATATAAAAGTGTCATATAATTTCAAACGCTTTTGACAAAACAATACTGAAACTTGGTTCTGATGAGCACGGCCCAAACTGAGCGTTTAATTCTACCCTTTGGCAACAGATGTTCGACCTCATCGTTAGTTTGAATGGTTGTTGCCTGGTGATAAAATAACTAAAGTCACAACTCGGCTCTTTATTTTACCCTACAGCATTGAGCAAATTGAAGTGAATATTAGTCACATCAATACTTTGAATGGTTGAGGTTTTTTATTTGGTTTGGAAAATTACTGGGTGATGGGACTGGCAACAAGAAACTAAAAGTGACAATTAGTTGTCGTTCGGAGCCAGAGGAATGGGTTGTAATGGGTTGTAATGGGGTTGTAATGGGTTGTAATGGGTTATAATGGGTTGTAGTGGGTTGTAATGGGTTGTAATGGGGTTGTAATGGGTTGTAATGGGTTATAATGGGTTGTAATGGTTTATAATGGATTGTACTGGGTTATAATGGGTTATAATGGGGTGTAATGGGTTATAATGGATTGATATTGAGCTTTTCCCAAAATTGGGATTTAAAACATTAAAAACTCAAATGGCCATTCTGCCCTCCGCTCGCTCTACTCTACTCTGTTCGCGGAACGTTGAATTGGAACGTTGAACTGGAACGTAGAACTGGAACGTTGAATTGGAACGTAGAACTGGAACGTAGAACTGGAACGTAGAACTGGAACGTTGAATTGGAACGTTGAACTATAACGTAGAATTGGAAAGTTGAACTGGAATGTAGAACTGGAACGTAGAACTGGAACGTTGAATTGGAACGTAGAACTGGAACGTTGAATTGGAACGTAGAACTGGAACGTAGAACTGGAACGTTGAATTGGAACGTAGAACTGGAACGTTGAATTGGAACGTAGAACTGGAACGTAGAACTGGAACGTAGAATTGGAACGTTGAACTGGAACGTTGAACTGGAACGTAGAACTGGAACGTAGAACTGGAACGTAGAACTGGAACGTTGAATTGGAACGTAGAATTAAAACGCTACGAGTTGTGATATAATAGCCAGCAATTCACTTCCATCAGCTACGCAGTAGAACACTGGGTGTCTGCTACATACACTTCTATCAGCTACGCAGTACAACACTGAGTATCTGCTAACATACACTTCCATCAGCTACGCAGTACAACACTGAGTATCTGCTACATACACTTCCGTTATCCTCATGATGATGGCTGACGTTCTGATGGGCTATTTTGTGTGTTTTTTTCGTATTGTTTGTAATTTACTATGTTGCTACCACTGTCTCTTATTGAACGAAAAGAGCTTCTGGATATCAGAACAGCGATTATTCACCTCCAACTGGATGAAGAGTTTTTTCTTCAATGAGTCCGACGAGAAGGATATACCGCTTCTCCAAGACCAGGCCCAAATCCCCGTCCTTCTCGTGAAGAATAGATGGAAAAACAAGGGGTGGAGATCGGGGTGTCTTGTGAGAATCTGTCGGCCAGTGGGTAACCCGCCTCTACCATCCATTCTATTGACCAATGTGCAATCACTGGAGAGGAATTAAACTGGATGATCTCCACTCGAGACTATCCTACCAACGGAACATTAAAAACTGTAAAGTCTTATATCTCAAAGAGTCGTGGCTGAACACCGACACGGAAACTATAGAGCTGGCTGGGTTTTCCGTGCATCGGCAGGACAGAACAGCTACGTCTGGTAAGACGAGGGGTGGGGGTACGTGTCTATTTGTCAATAACAGTTGGAGCGCGATGTCTAATGTTAAAAAAAGTCTTGAGGTATTGCTCGCCTGAGGTAGAGTACCTCATGATAAGCTGTAGACCACACTATCTACCGAGAGAGTTTTCATCTATATTACTCGTAGCCGTCTATTTACCACCACAGACCGACGCTGGCACTAAGACCAGCACTTAACCAGCTGTTTAAGGCCATAAGCAAACAAGAAAATGCTCATCCAGAAGCGGCGCTCCTAGTGGCCGGAGACGTTAATGCAGGCAATTTTTTTTTTTTTTATTATTTTTTTTATTTATTTTTACAACTTTCTACCCCTTTTTCTCCCCAATTGGTAATTAAAGTCTTGGTCCCATTGCAGCAACTCCCATACAGACTCGGCGGAGGCAAATGTCGAGAGCCATGCATCCTCTGAAACACGACCCTGCCTTAGACGCACTGCTTCCTGACACACTGCTCGCTTAACCTGGAAGCCAGCCACACCAATATGTCGTATGAAACACAGTACAGCTGCCGACCACAGTCAGTGGTGCCAGGACACTGCAGCTACTCGCTGGTTAATATCAATGCATAGTCACTTTACCCGTACCTACATTTACAAATGACCTGGACTAACCTGTACCCCCCGCACATTGACTAGGTACCGGTACCCCCTGTAAATAGCCTCCACATTGACTAGGTACCGGTACCCCCTGTATATAGCCTCCACATTGACTAGGTACATTGACTCGGTACCGGTACCCCCTGCAGATTGACTAGGTACCGGTACCCCTTGTATATAGCCTCCACATTGACTAGGCACATTGACTCGGTACCGGTACCCCCTGCACATTGACTAGGTACCGGTACCCCCTGTATATAGCCTCCACATTGACTCGGTACCGGTACCCCCTCCACATTGACTCGGTACCGGCACCCCCTGTATATAGCCTGCACATTGACTCGGTACCAGTACCCCCTGTATATAGCCTGCACATTGACTCGGTACCAGTACCCCCTGTATATAGCCTGCACATTGACTCTGTACCGGTACCCCCTGTATATAGCCTGCACATTGACTCGGTACCGGCACCCCCTGTATATAGCCTGCACATTGACTCTGTACCGGTACCCCCTGTATATAGCCTGCACATTGACTCGGTACCAGTACCCCCTGTATATAGCCTGCACATTGACTCGGTACCAGTACCCCCTGTATATAGCCTGTACATTGACTCGGTACCGGCACCCCCTGTATATAGCCTGCACATTGACTCTGTACCGGTACCCCCTGTATATAGCCTGCACATTGACTCGGTACCGGTACCCCCTGTATATAGCCTCCACATTGACTAGGTACCCTGACTCGGTACCGGTACCCCCTGCACATTGACTAGGTACCGGTACCCCCTGTGTATAGCCTCCACATTGACTAGGTACATTGACTCGGTACCAGTACCCCCTGTATATAGCCTCCACATTGACTAGGTACCGGTACCCCCTGTATATAGCCTCCACATTGACTCGGTACCAGTACCCCCTGTATATAGCCTCCACATTGACTCGGTACCAGTACCCCCTGTATATAGTCTCCACATTGACTCTGTACCGGTACCCCCTTTATATAGCCTCCACATTGACTAGGCACATTGACTAGGTACCGGTACCCCCTGTATATAGCCTCCACATTGACTCGGTACCGGTACCCCCTCCACATTGACTCGGTACCGGCACCCCCTGTATATAGCCTGCACATTGACTCGGTACCGGTACCCCCTGTATATAGCCTGCACATTGACTCGGTACCAGTACCCCCTGTATATAGAATGCACATTGACTCTGTACCGGTACCCCCTGTATATAGCCTGCACATTGACTCGGTACCGGCACCCCCTGTATATTGACTCGGTACCGGCACCCCCTGTATATAGCCTGCACATTGACTCTGTACCGGTACCCCCTGTATATAGCCTGCACATTGACTCGGTACCGGTACCCCCTGTATATAGCCTCCACATTGACTAGGTACATTGACTCGGTACCGGTACCCCCTGCACATTGACTAGGTACCGGTACCCCCTGTATATAGCCTCCACATTGGCTAGGTACATTGACTCGGTACCAGTACCCCCTGTATATAGCCTCCACATTGACTAGGTACATTGACTCTGTACCGGTACCCCCTGTATATAGCCTCCACATTGACTAGGTACATTGACTCGGTACCAGTACCCCCTGTATATAGCCTCCACATTGACTAGGTACCGGTACCCCCTGTATATAGCCTCCACATTGACTCGGTACCAGTACCCCCTGTATATAGCCTCCACATTGACTCGGTACCAGTACCCCCTGTATATAGTCTCCACATTGACTCTGTACCGTAACACTCTGTATATAGCCTCCACATTGACTCGGTACCAGTACCCCCTGTATATAGCCTCCACATTGACTCTGTACCGGTACCCCCTGTATATAGCCTCCACATTGACTAGGTACATTGACTAGGTACCGGTACCCCCTGTATATAGCCTCCACATTGACTAGGTACATTGACTCGGTACCAGTACCCCCTGTATATAGCCTCCACATTGACTAGGTACCAGTACCCCCTGTATATAGCCTCCACATTGACTAGGTACCAGTACCCCCTGTATATAGCCTCCACATTGACTAGGTACCAGTACCCCCTGTAAATAGCCTCCACATTGACTAGGTACATTGACTCGGCACCAGTACCCCCTGTATATAGCCTCCACATTGACTAGGTACCGGTACCCCCTGCACATTGACTAGGTACCGGTACCCCCTGTGTATAGCCTCCACATTGACTAGGTACATTGACTCGGTACCAGTACCCCCTGTATATAGCCTCCACATTGACTAGGTACCGGTACCCCCTGTATATAGCCTCCACATTGACTCGGTACCAGTACCCCCTGTATATAGCCTCCACATTGACTCGGTACCAGTACCCCCTGTATATAGTCTCCACATTGACTCTGTACCGGTACCCCCTTTATATAGCCTCCACATTGACTAGGCACATTGACTAGGTACCGGTACCCCCTGTATATAGCCTCCACATTGACTCGGTACCGGTACCCCCTCCACATTGACTCGGTACCGGCACCCCCTGTATATAGCCTGCACATTGACTCGGTACCGGTACCCCCTGTATATAGCCTGCACATTGACTCGGTACCAGTACCCCCTGTATATAGCCTGCACATTGACTCTGTACCGGTACCCCCTGTATATAGCCTGCACATTGACTCGGTACCGGCACCCCCTGTATATAGCCTGCACATTGACTCTGTACCGGTACCCCCTGTATATAGCCTGCACATTGACTCGGTACCAGTACCCCCTGTACATAGCCTGCACATTGACTCGGTACCAGTACCCCCTGTATATAGCCTGTACATTGACTCGGTACCGGCACCCCCTGTATATAGCCTGCACATTGACTCTGTACCGGTACCCCCTGTATATAGCCTGCACATTGACTCGGTACCGGTACCCCCTGTATATAGCCTCCACATTGACTAGGTACATTGACTCGGTACCGGTACCCCCTGCACATTGACTAGGTACCGGTACCCCCTGTATATAGCCTCCACATTGGCTAGGTACATTGACTCGGTACCAGTACCCCCTGTATATAGCCTCCACATTGACTAGGTACATTGACTCTGTACCGGTACCCCCTGTATATAGCCTCCACATTGACTAGGTACATTGACTCGGTACCAGTACCCCCTGTATATAGCCTCCACATTGACTAGGTACCGGTACCCCCTGTATATAGCCTCCACATTGACTCGGTACCAGTACCCCCTGTATATAGCCTCCACATTGACTCGGTACCAGTACCCCCTGTATATAGTCTCCACATTAACTCTGTACCGTAACACTCTGTATATAGCCTCCACATTGACTCGGTACCAGTACCCCCTGTATATAGCCTCCACATTGACTCTGTACCGGTACCCCCTGTATATAGCCTCCACATTGACTAGGTACATTGACTAGGTACCGGTACCCCCTGTATATAGCCTCCACATTGACTAGGTACATTGACTCGGTACCAGTACCCCCTGTATATAGCCTCCACATTGACTAGGTACCAGTACCCCCTGTATATAGCCTCCACATTGACTAGGTACCAGTACCCCCTGTATATAGCCTCCACATTGACTAGGTACCAGTACCCCCTGTAAATAGCCTCCACATTGACTAGGTACATTGACTCGGCACCAGTACCCCCTGTATATAGCCTCCACATTGACTAGGTACCGGTACCCCCTGTATATAGCCTCCACATTGACTAGGTACATTGACTCGGTACCAGTACCCCCTGTATATAGCCTCCACATTGACTCGGTACCAGTCCCCCTGTATATAGCCTCCACATTGACTCGGTACCAGTACCCCCTGTATATAGCCTCCACATTGAATCTGTACCAGTACCCCCTGTATATAGCCTCCACAATGACTCTGTACCAGTACCCCCCTGTATATAGCCTCCACATTGACTCGGTACCAGTACCCCCTGTATATAGCCTCCACATTGACTCTGTACCGGTACCCCCTGTATATAGCCTCCACATTGACTCTGTACCAGTACCCCCTGTATATAGCCTCCACATTGACTAGGTACATTGACTAGGTACCAGTACCCCCTGTATATAGCCTCCACATTGACTAGGTACATTGACTAGGTACCAGTACCCCCTGTATATAGCCTCCACATTGACTAGGTACATTGACTCGGTACCAGTACCCCCTGTATATAGCCTCCACATTGACTCGGTACCAGTACCCCCTGTATAAAGCCTCCACATTGACTAGGTACCAGTACCCCCTGTATATAGCCTCCACACTGACTAGGTACATTGACTAGGTACCAGTACCCCCTGTATATAGCCTCCACATTGACTCGGTACCAGTACCCCCTGTATATAGCCTCCACATTGACTAGAAACCAGTACCCCCTGTATATAGCCTCCACATTGACTCGGTACCGGTACCCCCTGTTTATAGACTCGTTATTGTGATTTTATTGTGTTACTTTTTTTTACAGTAGTTTATTTACTAAATATTTTCTTAACTCTATTTCTTGAACTGCATTGTTGGTTAGTTGGTCTGTACGTTGGTCTGTACGTTGGTCTGTACGTTGGTGTGTACGTTGGTCTGTCCGTTGGTCTGTGTGTTGGTGTGTACGTTGGTCTGTCCGTTGGTCTGTGTGTTGGTGTGTACGTTGGTCTGTCCGTTGGTCTGTGTGTTGGTGTGTACGTTGGTCTGTCCGTTGGTCTGTGTGTTGGTGTGTACGTTGGTCTGTACGTTGGTCTGTACTTTGGTGTGTACGTTGGTCTGTCCGTTGGTCTGTGTGTTGGTGTGTACGTTGGTCTGTCCGTTGGTCTGTATGTTGGTGTGTACGTTGGTCTGTCCGTTGGTCTGTGTGTTGGTGTGTACGTTGGTCTGTCCGTTGGTCTGTGTGTTGGTGTGTACGTTGGTCTGTCCGTTGGTCTGTGTGTTGGTGTGTACGTTGGTCTGTCCATTGGTCTGTGTGTTGGTGTGTACGTTGGTCTGTCCGTTGGTCTGTGTGTTGGTGTGTATGTTGGTCTGTACGTTGGTCTGTACGTTGGTCTGTACGTTGGTCTGTGTGTTGGTGTGTACGTTGGTCTGTGTGTTGGTGTGTACGTTGGTCTGTGTGTTGGTGTGTACGTTGGTCTGTACTTTGGTCTGTGTGTTGGTCTGTGTGTTGGTCTGTGTGTTGGTGTGTACGTTGGTCTGTCCGTTGGTCTGTGTGTTGGTGTGTACGTTGGTCTGTCCATTGGTCTGTGTGTTGGTGTGTACGTTGGTCTGTGTGTTGGTGTGTATGTTGGTCTGTCCGTTGGTCTGTGTGTTGGTGTGTACGTTGGTCTGTGTGTTGGTGTGTACGTTGGTCTGTGTGTTGGTGTGTACGTTGGTCTGTGTGTTGGTGTGTATGTTGGTCTGTCCGTTGGTCTGTGTGTTGGTCTGTACGTTGGTGTGTGTGTTGGTGTGTACGTTGGTCTGTATGTTGGTGTGTACGTTGGTCTGTATGTTGGTGTGTACGTTGGTCTGTGTGTTGGTGTGTACGTTGGTCTGTGTGTTGGTGTGTATGTTGGTCTGTCCGTTGGTCTGTGTGTTGGTCTGTACGTTGGTGTGTGTGTTGGTGTGTACGTTGGTCTGTATGTTGGTGTGTACGTTGGTCTGTATGTTGGTGTGTACGTTGGTCTGTGTGTTGGTGTGTACGTTGGTCTGTACATTGGACTGTGTATTGGTGTGTATGTTGGTGTGTATGTTGGTCTGTACGTTGGTCTGTACGTTGGTCTGTACATTGGTGTGTACGTTGGTCTGTACGTTGGTCTGTACGTTGGTGTGTACGTTGGTGTGTACGTTGGTGTGTACGTTGGTGTGTACAGTGGCAATACATTTTGTTTTTGTGCCAGATCCCTCCAGGTCCATTCAGTCCAACTTTTTATCATTAAAGGAGTTTGACGACACTGAACTTGACACTGAAGGACATCAAAATATATAACACTGAACATATAAGACAAATGGACCTAAACATAGCATACCGGTATATAAAAGACAAATGGGCCTAAACATAGCATACTGGTATATAAAGTAAATGATGAAGTCTAAACATACCACAATCTTCCTCATAGTGGGAATAATTTATTCTGAATCCCCATCCATCCGTTGCCACACAGATTCATTCATTTGGCAGCTTGTCATCGCTCCTCGTTGCACGTTGCTCCCCCACAGAGGGTGGTGTGTGTGTGGGGGGCGAGGAGAAGGATACAGTGGGAGGAGGACAGAGTACTGAGAGAGAGAGAGAGAGAGAGAGAGGGAGAGAGAGAGAGAGAGAGAGAGAGAGAGAGAGAGAGAGAGAGACAGAGAGAGAGAGACAGAGAGAGAGAGACAGAGAGAGAGACAGAGATACAGAGAGGGAGAGAGAGAGAGAGAGAGAGACAGAGAGACAGAGAGAGAGAGAGAGAGAGAGGGAGGAGGTTATTACTGACGGGCCATTACTCTAGCAGCATCAGAACCAAAGCAGCAACCAAACAGGTGTGTGAGCCCCTCCGACAGAGCCCATAGCACCATAGGGAGAGAGACATCACCTCCATCAGTGGTGAAAGAGCTCAATAACACCTCATTTCACCTGGCGTCAATAGAGACCACAGGAAGACAGTAGCAGTGAGTGCTCAGCCTCTTACTGAGGGCTGTTATGATAGAAAGAGAGAGAAAGAAAGATGGAAATTAATGGAGCTTGGATTCTGGGGATCATTATCACACCACAGTAACCAAAGTGTAGCTGCACTCCCTTAGAAAAAAAAGGTGCTATCTAGAACCTTAAATGGTTCTTCGGCTGTCCCCCATAGGAGAACCCTTTGACGAACCATGTTTGGTTCCAGCTAGAACCCTTTTGGTTCTAGGTAGAACCCTTTGGGGTTCCATTTAGAACCCTAAGTTCTACATGGAACCAAAAAGGGTTCTCCTATGGGGACAGCCTAGGAACCCTTTTGGAATCATTTTTGGCTCTAGGTAGAACCCTTTTTGGTTCCATGTAGAACTCTTTCCCCATAGGGTTCTACGTGGAACCAATAAGGGTTCTTCTATCTGGATATCCGAAGAACCCTTTTGGAAGCCTTTTTTTCTAAGGGTGTAAAGACTCCAACCACTTCATAGAACCGTTCTCTATGAGAAGGTCTGTACGGAGGTCAGGTCTGATAGAGCAGAGCCCAGACCCAGGCTGACATGGTGTGTTGTGACCGGGGCATCGTCCCAAACATCACCCTATTCTATCGAGTAGTACACTACGGGCCACAGTCCAAGCACTTCTTACTTCCTGTGACAAGTTTTACATCAGAGTGAAAAAATCTCAGACAGTTTCTTCCAACTCTCATTGTGACATCACAGTAGAGCTCCAAGGCAGCGGAGATTCTCTCACTGTTAATTAACTATTAATAAATTACTTAAAGATGGTAACATAACGTGTAGATGCACGACTGCAAGAAAACACGCATGCACACATACACACACACGCACACACATACACACACTCACACATATACACACTCACACATATACACACACACACACACACACACACAGAGAGAGCACGTGTTTAAAACCAATTATTATTATTTTATTTTTCTATTTATGCCAGTTCCTTTCAGCCAATTAGTATCTTTAATATACATCTTTTATATATACCTTCTCTCTTTTCCTCTTGCCTCCTCCATTTTTGTGGTAATGCTGCAATCAGTTAATTGTACATTTGGATTGAGCAGATATTCCCACATATTTTCGATAGCCGCATATGTGACACAACTCCTCCATTTCTATTCATAATATCATTAATAAATATAATACAATTAAAATTAAATAAAGTTGCTAAAAATGTTTTTTTTTTATTATTAACGGTTATCTTTGAGTTTAACCATGACATTTGTTGTAATATTTGTTGTATCTTTTCTGGAGGATAAAACAGAAATTGTAACCAGCTTTGTACGGCTTGTTTAAGAAAAGGTGATACTTTAAACAAAATGTCATTTTCAATTCGTTGGAAATGAGAAGTTGTAATTAGACAATTTTTGAACAAAGGGATTGGCCTTTCCTAATAATCTACTGGAGAACCATTTTGAGTTTAAATATAACTTATGTATGAGTGAAGCTTTTAGTGAGAGGTTTAAAGCTTTAATTTGTTGTAATTTTATCCCCTCAAACTAATATTCATTATATAAATAGGCACGTTTAATTTTGTCTGCCTTATCATTACAAATAAAAATGAAATATTTTTTGCTCATATGATTTAAAAAAACGAATTGTTTGGAATAGACAGTGCCATTACTTAGTCAGTAAACTGTGATAGGACCAAAGAGTTAATCAATTTGATTTTTCCACAAATAGACAAGTATTTACCTCTCCATGATTGCATAATCTTATCTATTTTTACTAACTTTCTATTGAAATTGATTGTGGTAAATTCATTTATAGTTTTTGAGATGTGATTACCAAGTATGTCTACTTCACCAGCCACCCATTTTATTGGTAAACTAAAAGGTAGTGTCTTTTAATGATTCAACACGTAATATTGTACACTTGTCATAATTAGGTTTTAGTCCAGAGAGGCTAGAAAAGTGATCCAGATCTTCAATGAGACTGTGCAGGGATCCAGATTGAGACTGTGCAGGGATCCAGATTGAGACTGTGCAGGGATCCAGATTGAGACTGTACAGGGATCCAGATTGAGACTGTGCAGAGATCCAGATTGAGACTGTGCAGGGATCCAGATTGAGACTGTGCAGGGATCCAGATTGAGTCTGTGCATGGATCCAGATTGAGACTGTACAGGGATCCAGATTGAGACTGTGCAGGGATCCAGATTGAGACTGTGCAGGGATCCAAATTGAGACTGTGCAGGGATCCAGATTGAGACTGTGCAGGGATCCAGATTGAGACTGTGCAGGGATCCAGATTGAGGCTGTGCAGGGATCCAGATTGAGACTGCAGGGATCCAGATTGAGACTGTGCAGGGATCCAGATTGAGACTGTGCAGGGATCCAGATTGAGGCTGTGCAGGGATCCAGATTGAGACTGCAGGGATCCAGATTAAGACTGTACAGGGATCCAGATTGAGACTGCAGGGATCCAGATTGCGGGCTTAAGAATAAACTAGAGTCATCGGCATACATTGACACTTTAGTTTTCATCCCCTGTATTTCTAACCCCTTGATGTTCTTGTTGGATCTCATTTTAATAGCTAGCATTTCAATGGCCATAATAAATAGATATGGAGACAAAGGACAGCCTTGTTTGACTCCTCTTAAAAGCTCAATACATTTTGAGAAGTAAACATTATTTACTATTTTACATCTGGGGTTGCAGTACATAACTTTAACTTCTTCGATATAGGGGGCGCTCTTTTAATTTTTGGATGAAAAACGTTCCCGTTTTAAACAAGATATTTTGTCACGAAAAGATGCTCGACTATGCATGTAATTGACAGCTTTGGAAAGAAAACACTCTTGACGTTTCCAAAACTGCAAAGATATTGTCTGTGAATGCCACAGAACTGATGTTACAGGCGAAACCCAGATAAAAAATCAATCAGGAAGTGCCGCATTTTTTGAAACCGCCTCATTTCAATGACTCATTATATGGCTGTGGAGGAGCTAGGAGTCAGCTTACGTTTTCCACGTTTTCCCCAAGGTGTCTACAGCATTGTGACATATTTGTATGCATATCATTGGAAGATTGAACATAAGAGACTACATCTACCAGGTGGTCGCTTGGTGTCCTCCGTCGCAATTATTGTGTAATCTCCAGCTGCAGTATTTTTCCGTTTGCCTCGGATGAGAAACCGACTGCCAGGAATGATTTTTCATCGAATAGAATTGTGAAAAACACCTTGAGGATTGATTCTAAACAACGTTTGCCATGTTTCTGTTGATATTATGGAGCTAATTTGGAAAAAAGTTTGCCGTTGTGTTGACTGCATTTTCTGGGGGTTTTTCTTAGCCAAACGTGATGAACAAAACGGAGCTATTTCTCTTACACAAATAAACTTTTTGGAAAAAATTAACATTTGCTATCTAACTGAGAGTCTCGTCATTGAAAACATCCGAAGTTCTTCAAAGGTAAATGATTTTATTTGAATGCTTTTCTTGTTTTTGTGAAAATGTTGCCTGCTGAATGCTAGGCTTAATGCTATGCTAGGCTATCAATACTCTTACACAAATGCTTGTGTAGCTTTGGTTAAAGCATATTTTGAAAATCTGAGATGACAGTGTTGTTAACAAAAGGCTAAGCTTGTGTTTCAATATATTTATTTCATTTCATTTGCGATTTTCATGAATAGGAAACGTTGCGTTATGGTAATGAGCTTTTAAAGCTATGATTACGCTCCCGGATACGGGATTGATCGACGCTAGAGGTTAACCCATTGTATAAGAGATTCGCTGAAATTAAAGTTACCCATGTGCATATATATATATATATATATATATATATATATATATATATATATATATATATATAATTTGTAACAAGTTTCTGTAAATTATTTAACATAGAAATTTCTATGTTGAAGATCCAAGAAAAAATGTCAACATTTTTAACCATTTTCCATCCAATTCACTTTATTTTTGTAATATATTAGACTTAATTGTTCTTGATTAAGTAGCACATTTTACTGCAGGTTAGATAGAGTCAATGTCTGTGCCCTCGCATACATCGAAGGGAAGCCTAGTGGTTAGAGCATTGGAATAGTAACCGGAAGGTTGCAAGTTGCAAGTTCAAACCGCCGAGCTGACAAGGTACAAATCTGTCGTTCTGCCCCTGAACAGGCAGTTAACCCACTGTTCCTAGGCCGTCATTGAAAATAAGAATTTGTTCTTAACTGACTTGCCTAGTTAAATAAAGGTAAAATAAAATAAAATAAAAAAAGATGCTGGTCAACCTGAGGAGGATGATGTTGATCAACCTGAGGAGGAAGTTGATCAACCTGAGGAGGAAGAGGATGTTGATCAACCTGAGGAGGATGTTGATCAACCTGAGGAAGAGGATGTTGATCAACCTGAGGAAGAGGATGTTGATCAACCTGAGGAGGAGGATGTTGATCAACCTGAGGAGGAAGTTGATCAACCTGAGGAGGAGGATGTTGATCAACCTGAGGAAGAGGATGTTGATCAACCTGAGGAAGAGGATGTTGATCAACCTGAGGAAGAGGATGTTGATCAACCTGAGGAGGATGTTGATCAATCTGAGGAGGAGGATGTTGATCAACCTGATGAGGAGGATGTTGATCAACCTGATGAGGAGGATGTTGATCAACCTGAGGAGGATGTTGATCAACCTGAGGAGGAAGAGGATGTTGATCAACCTGAGGAGGATGTTGATCAACCTGAGGAGGAAGTTGATCAACCTGAGGAAGAGGATGTTGATCAACCTGAGGAGGAAGAGGATGTTGATCAACCTGAGGAGGAAGTTGATCAACCTGAGGAAGAGGATGTTGATCAACCTGAGGAGGATGTTGATCAACCTGAGGAGGATGTTGATCAACCTGAGGAGGAAGAGGATGTTGATCAACCTGAGGAGGATGTTGATCAACCTGAGGAGGATGTTGATCAACCTGAGGAGGATGTTGATCAACCTGAGGAGGAAGTTGATCAACCTGAGGAGGAAGTTGATCAACCTGAGGAGGAAGTTGATCAACCTGAGGAGGATGTTGATCAACCTTGAGGAGGAAGAGGATGTTGATCAACCTGAGGAGGATGTTGATCAACCTGAGGAGGATGTTGATCAACCTGAGGAGGATGTTGATCAACCTGAGGAGGATGTTGATCAACCTGAGGAGGAAGTGTGCCAAATCAAAGGTGGAGGAGGTAACTGTCTGCGACCTCTTGTTTTCCGATATATGCTGCTGGCTGAATGCTGACCTGTAGATCGTCATTAAAACCTTCTCATCTGCCTCACAATCAGCACAAAGAATACCAAAGTTATGTACTCCTGGTAATCGTTACGTGGACCCAACCATCTCTGTGAAAAGTCAGAAACTGTCAGCTATGTACAAATTGTCACGGCTGGCTGAAGGCCTGGACCAAGGTGCAACATGGTAAGTGTACATTTTCTTTATTTAAAAATTACGCCGACAAAACAAAGAACTAAACCAAACCGTGAAGCTATGTGCCCTGAACAAAGTCAAAATTAACTTCCCACAAAACAGGTGGGGAAAAGGGTACCTAAGTATGGTTCTCAATCAGAGACAAGGATAGACAGCTGTCCCTGATTTAGAACCATATCAAGCCAAGACATAGAAATACAAAACATAGAAAAAAGGACATAGAATGCCCACCCTAGTCACACCCTGGCCTAACCAAAATAGAGAATAAAAAGCCTCTCTATGGCCAGGGCGTGTCACAAATTCACCTATCTTGGTAGCCCGTGCTGTTTACATAGACAATGAAACAGACACCAGGATCTCCGAGGCTATTGCAGACTTGGGCCGTCTGCGAGATTCGCTGTGGGAAAAGACAGGCATCACACTGGAAAGTGAATGTTTCACCAGGCAGTCATATTACCAATCCTTACTAATGGCTGTGAAACCTGCTCAGTCTACCAACGCCTTACCAGGTAACTAAGCCACTTTCACCTGAACTTTTTTGAAGAAGCGACTGAGGATCAATCGGCAGGACAGAATCTCAGACACTGAAGTCCTCCACCGACATGATGAGCACTGCTAACGAAAAGCTAACGAAACTGCTAACAAAAGCACAGCTCCGATGGGCGGGCCAAAGTGAACCTGGATGCCTGCTACCCGTCTCCCTAAGCAGATCTTCTTTAGAGAGCTGACGGATGGGAAGCGAGCACAAGGTGGGCCGAAATACTTCCTCACAATCGTCCAATCTGGAAGAATCTCATCCGGGATGGTGCTACCACCTCTGATACCAGCAGGACCAAAAAGATATCACCCCCAGTGAGCTGTCCCTCAGGAGACTGCTACCAAGATATCACCCCCAGGAGACTGCTACCAAGATATCACCCCCAGTGAGCTGTCCCTCAGGAGACTGCTACCAACATATTATCCAAAGGAGACTGCTACCAAGATATCACCCCCAATGAGCTTGTGTGTGTGTGTGTGTGTGTGTGTGTGTGTGTGTGTGTGTGTGTGTTAGAGTGAATTACAATAATCACAACCGTTAATCCATATAATCCTACCTTTACCTTAACATGGAAGACAAATATATGTTTTTATTATATTCAGATGTTTCTACAGTGCATTCAGAATGTATTCAGACCCCTTGACTTTTTCCACATTCTGTTACGTTACATCATTATTCTAAAATTGTTTAAATATGTTTTTTTTAAACTGTTTTTTTAGACATATCATATTTACACTGAAATATGACATTTACATAAGTATTCAGACCCTTTACTCACTACTTTGTTGAAGCACCTTTGGCAGAGATTACAGCATTGAGTCTTCTTGGGTATGACGCTACAAGCTTGGCACGCCTGTATTTGGGGAGTTTCTCCCATTCTTCTCTGCAGATCCTATCAAGCTCAGTCAGGTCTCTTCAGAGATGTTCGATCAAGTCCGGGCTCTGGCTTGGCCACTCAAGGACATTCAGAGACTTGTCCCGAAGCCACTCCTGCCTTGTCTTGGCTGTGTGCTTAGGGTCGTTGTCCTGTTGGAAGGTCCCTGCCCCAGGTCCCTCCCAGTCCCAGTCCCTGCCGCTGAAAGAAATCCCCACAGGATGATGCTGCCACCACCATACTTCACCGTAGGGATGGTACCAGGTTTCCTCCAGACGTGACACTTGGCATTCAGGCCAAAGAGTTCAATCTTGGTTTTATCAGACCAGAGAATCTTGTTTCTCATGGTCTGAGAGTCCTTTAGGTGACTTTTGGCAACACTCCAAGCGTTCTGTCATGTGCCTTTGGAAAGTTCTCTCATCTCCACAGAGTAACTCTGGAGCTCTTTCAGAGTGACCGTTGTATTCTCGTATTCTCCTCCCTGACCAAGGTCCTTCACCCCCAATTGCTAAGTTTGGCGGCCAGCTCTAGGAAAAGTGTTGGTGGATCCAAAATTCTTCTATTTAAGAATGAGGTCGCTGTGTTCTTGGGGACCTTCAATGCCACAGACATTTTTTGGTATCCTTCCCCTGATCTGACACAATTCTGTCTCAGAGCTCTACGGACAATTCCTTCAACCTCACGGCTTGGATTTTGCTCTGATATGCACTGTCAACGGTGGGACCTTATGTAGAGAGGTGTGTGCCTTTCCAAATCTTGTCCAAACAATTGATTTTACCACAGGTGTACTCCAATTAAGTTGTAGAAGCATCTCAAGGATGATTGGCTATGAAAAGCCAACTGACATTTACTCCTGAGGTGCTGACTTGTGGCACCCTCGACAACTACTGTGATTATTATTATTTGACCATGCTGGTCATCTATGAACTCTTAAAGATCTTGGCCATGTTCTGTTATAATCTCCACCCGGCACAGCCAGAAGAGGCCACCCCTCATAGCCTGGTTCCTCTCTAGGTTTCTTCCTAGGTTTTGGCCTTTCTAGGGAGTTTTTCCTAGCCACCGTGCTTCTACACCTGCATTGCTTGCTGTTTGGGGTTTTAGGCTGGGTTTCTGTACAGCACTTTGAGATATCAGCTGATGTAACAAGGGCTATATAAATCAATTTGATTTGATTTGATGATCAATGGAAACAGGATGCACCTGAGCTCAATTTCGAGTCTCATAGCAAAGGGTCTGAATACTTATGTAAATAAGGGATTTTTATATTTTTATATTTTGTATTGTGTGCAGATTGATGAGCGACATTTTTATTTAAAAGATTTAAGAATATGTTGTAACGTAAAAACAATGTGTTAAAAGTCTGAATACTTTCCGAATGCACTGTAACTGTATATATTGGTTAGGATAAAGGGTAGGGTTAGGGGTTAGGGTTAGGGGTTAGGGGTTAGGGGTTAGGGTTACGGGTTAGGGAAAGGGTTAGGGGTTAGGGTTAGGGGTTAGGGAAAGGATTAGGGGTTAGGGGTTAGGGGTTAGGGAAAGGGTTAGGGGTTAGGGTTAGGGGTTAGGGGTTAGGGAAAGGATTAGGGGTTAGGGGTTAGGGGTTAGGGAAAGGATTAGGGGTTAGGGGTTAGGGGTTAGGGAAAGGGTTAGGGGTTAGGGGTTAGGGAAAGGGTTAGGGGTTAGGGGTTAGGGGTTAGGGGTTAGGATTAGGGGGTAGGGGTTAGGGGTTAGGGGTTAGGGGTTAGGGAAAGGGTTAGGGGTTAGGGTTAGGGGTTAGGGGTAAGGGAAAGGGTTAGGGGTTAGGGGTTAGGGGTTAGGGAAATGGTTAGGGGTTAGGGGTTAGGGAAAGAGTTAGGGGTTAGGGGTTAGGGGTTAGGGAAAGGATTAGGGGTTAGGGGTTAGGGGTTAGGGAAAGGATTAGGGGTTAGGGGTTAGGGGTTAGGGAAAGGGTTAGGGGTTAGGGGTTAGGGGTTAGGATTAGGGGGTAGGGGTTAGGGGTTAGGGGTTAGGGGTTATGGAAAGGGTTAGGGGTTAGGGTTAGGGGTTAGGGAAATGGTTAGGGGTTAGGGGTTAGGGAAAGGGTTAGGGGTTAGGGGGTAGGGGTTAGGGGTTAGGATTAGGGGGTAGGGGTTAGGGGTTAGGGGTTAGGGGTTAGGGGTTAGGGAAAGGGTTAGGGGTTAGGGGGTAGGGGTTAGGGGTTAGGATTAGGGGGTAGGGGTTAGGGGTTAGGGGTTAGGGGTTAGGGAAAGGGTTAGGGGTTAGGGAAATGGTTAGGGGTTAGGGGTTAGGGAAAGGGTTAGGGGTTAGGGTTAGTTTTAGGGGTTAGGGAAATGGTTAGGGGTTAGGGAAAGGGGTTAGAGCTAGGGGTTAGGGTTAGGGCCCTAACCCTAACCCTAACCCTATTGTCTAATCATATTTTGCAATATTAATCCAGAAGACGTTTTTTAATGTTGAAAACCAGACCTACGATAAGCTACGTTATGAAGGGAACTGGGGCTGGATCGAGACAGAAGGACGTTTAACGGCAAATTATTTTGGGAAGACGATCAAAGCAGGGTACAGAGTACACAATCATAGAGCACATACACACACACACAGAGTACACACACATACAACACTGACATATACACACACACACACACACACACACACACACACACACACACACACACACACACACACACACACACACAGAGTACACACACACAACACACACATGCACAACACACACACACACACAGAGTACACACACACACAACACACAAACACACAGAGTACACACACACACAACACGCACATGCACAACACACACACACAGAGTACACACACATACAACACTGACACACACACACACACACACACACACACACACACACACACACACACACACACACACACACACAGAGTACACACACACACACAGAGTACACACACACAACACACACATGCACAACACACACACACACAGAGTACACACACACACAACACACAAACACACAGAGTACACACACACACAACACACACATGCACAACACACACACACAGAGTACACACACACAACACACACATGCACAACACACACACACACAACACACACACAACACACAAACACACAGAGTACACACACACACAACACACACATGCACAACACACACACACAGAGTACACACACAGAGTACACACACACACAAAGTACACACACACACAGAGTACACACACACAACATACACAGAGAACACAAACACACTACACTACACAACACACAGAGCACACACACAAAACACTCACACGACACAGAGGACACACACACAAAGTATGTTTGGCGGCTGAGCATGGCTACTGTTTTAATGAAGGCAACACTGGCAGGTTGGACCCACCAAGAGGAACGCCAGCCAAATCCAAAATTAACCCTTAATTTGTAAAATACTTTGTGGCAATGCCAAGGTTCAGTAGAACTTAATTTTCTTCTGCGAATCCAAAATCTGTGATGATTAATTATGACTAATTGTTTCTTATGTTGTTTTCAAATACGGTCTCTTGGGATGTTAGAGGGAGAACATGGATTCCACCGTTAATACAGTCTCCTGGAGGGAGAACCTGGATTCCACCTTTAATAAGGTCTCCTGGAGAGAGAACCTGGATTCCACCGTTAATTCGGTCTCCTGGAGAGAGAACCTGGATTCCACCGTTAATACGGTCTCCTGGAGAGAGAACCTGGATTCCACCGTAAATACGGAGAGAGAACCTGGATTCCACCATTAATTAGGTCTCCTGGAGAGAGAACCTGGATTCCACCGTAAATACAGAGAGAGAACCTGGATTTCACCATTGATTAGGTCTCCTGGAGAGAGAACCTGGATTCCACCGTAAATACAGAGAGAGAACCTGGATTCCACCATTAATTAGGAATCCTGGAGAGAGAACCTGATTCCATCATTAATTAGGTCTCCTGGAGAGAACCTGGATTCCACCGTAAATACAGAGAGAGAACCTGGATTCCACCTTTAATTAGGTCTCCTGGAGGGAGAACCTGGATTCCACCGTTAATACGTCTCCTGGAGGGAGAACCTGGATTCCACCGTTAATACGGAGGGAGAACCTGGATTCCACCGTTAATACCGTCTCCTGGAGGGAGAACCTGGATTCCACCGTTAATACGGAGGGAGAACCTGGATTCCACCGTTAATACCGTTTCCTGGAGGGAGAACCTGGATTCCACCGTTAATACGGAGGGAGAACCTGGATTCCACCGTTAATACCGTCTCCTGGAGGGAGAACCTGGATTCCACCGTTAATACGGAGGGAGAACCTGGATTCCACCGTTAATACCGTCTCCTGGAGGGAGAACCTGGATTCCACCGTTAATACGGAGGGAGAACCTGGATTCCACCGTTAATACCGTCTCCTGGAGGGAAAACCTGGATTCCACCGTTAATACGGAGGGAGAACCTGGATTCCACCGTTAATACCGTCTCCTGGAGGGAGAACCTGGAT